>NC_089795.1:63466984-63474484 GCF_040412425.1 Macrobrachium rosenbergii
GTCGCTTAGCACTTCTCTAGACATGCTGTCAAGTAATAAGACAGTATTTGAAGCAGGTAAACAACGAATAATTAATTAGTCTCTCGTAAATGATTATGATAGCGGCTCTAGAAATTAGAAGTTAAAAGAACAACCTCTTACCGATTACAAAGACAGGTATAAGTGTGAGCGTGAATCAATAGGTTATATAATTTCATAGGTTAAAGATACCTAAACTATGCCCCTAAAACAAATGAACATTGCCCCACGACCGACGTATATCCCTCATCAAAAGAACCATAAAGAGAAAGGCAAAAAAGAATGACATACTCATAATTTATACATAATAAATGAGGGAGGATTGCTAGTTCACAAGGTGAATTCGAATGAATGCAGTCTTACTTTACACATCCAACGTCCCTTTTGGAGATCTTCGGTGATGCTCGTGTAGCCAAAGCTTGAGAATGTGATCGTAGGAAAGAGAGAGAAACATTTCTTTCGAGTTGTCGCTATTCTTTAACCTAAATGAATACTCAGGCACTCCTGAAGCACTAACTGTAGACTACAGCAGACGCCTAGACTACATCTGCAGCCAGGGTGGCGGAACACTTCGTCAGCATCCAGACGTGGTTCCAAGGGCAGCCACAGTAGACTACATCTCTCTTATGACAGCCAAAGCTGCTGCTGCTGCTGCCGCTGCCAGTTATGCTCACACGGATTCTCACTTGACTGTGTTCGAATAGCGAATAGTTTGAATACTTAAAGTTGGGAAGTTCATTTCGTGTACTTACTTTCTTTAGTTCGATTTACAAAGAAAATATCCGTATATAGTGTAAATGTACATACACCGCAAATTATGTTTACACATTTTACTGACTATGGTAAAATGATACAAAGGACGCCATTTATCAATATGAAAAAATGTTGGAATAAATTGTTTCTTTGTTAGACTATTTGTCTCATTACCTTTGGTTACGAAGTTGTTTTATCGCCGAAGTCTCTTGGTGAAATTTCAGCATGTGTCAAATTTTGAAGCATTTATGAAAAGTGAAATAGAAAACGAAGCGAAATCTCATTATTTGTTGATTTCCTGTTAAATGAGCTGAATGAATGTTTACACGTTTTGCGTCTTAACAGTTTGACGAAGTTTACTAAGTTTATTTACAAAACGAGAAATGTTGTAAGGTATTTACATGTAAAGGTTTAACGAAGATACTTTTCAGAAACCTCAGTTAATGCAGTCGACTGGGAGATTAAAGAATGGTGTATGGTAGCTGCAAAGATCGCATTAGTTCGGTATTATCCATCTTGACCTCTCATATGTAAGAATTTGATACTAATACCGGACTGATGGGAAAGACAGTGCCAGAAAGAAATCTGTCTTATCTCTCTCTGAATGCAAACGGTTTTAGAGGAAAATGTTTTGCTTACTAAGCATATACTGTATAAGAATTACTACTTAAATAATTCAGAACTCAGTGAAGTAATAAGGTCATAAACGAAGCAAAGTAAAAACAGAGTGTTTATATAAGCCAACTTTCTTCTTCAAAACTGGATGAATATGACTGACAAAAGCAAATTACCTGTATGCAAATGGTCAGTGGCAGACCTTCAGGTGGGATCACTTAACCCCCACACACCGTATCTTCGCAATTCTTGTCCTGCCAGTGCGGGTATCTCGACTCCCTCTTACTCCAAGAATATATTCCCTGAGTCCGCTTTTAGTGCACTATCTAACACGCAAACTCCATCAAATTTTATTGCCTCAAGTTATCCATAAGCAAAAGAAGATTTTGTACAGAATTATATTTGAAATCTTATGCATTTTATTTAAACTTAAAAAGAGATTATAGCCGCAAAATAATCGTTAGGTACAAAATACTTGGTCGTGACGTGATCTCGGCGTCGGCGTTCTCAAACACAAATCGTTAACGCACTCTCCTCTCGGACATACGTGACTGCAAGAGTCATCTTCCTTCTTCACTTCAACCCATCCACCGTTGGTGAGACAATCATTCTTTTGCACTTGATCGGAAACGAAGCAACATCATTTCTACCTTCGACCTTGGTTTTACTAATTTATGATATAACCAATATAGCCCATATTTCACTGACCATTACAGCTTGTACTTCTTCGTGCATACGTTTTTATGGTATTGCAATTCACTCAAAAACCATTTCTCGTTTCCTTTTTTGTCTATACCTCGTTTATTGTAAAGACGCAAAAACTATTACGAATGAGACCGACTGTGTGTATGAAATTATTTTGTCTAGTACGTGACCCGTACCACATCTCCTTTTTCTCTTTGCGGAAATTTGCGATCAATGCGAATTACACTTCCTTGTTCTTTTCTCCATGAAATCACGTAGTATATTGCTGCGACGTTTTGCAGGCATATCTAAATTTAGATTAAAGATTTGATATACTTGGGAAATCTTCCTAGAGCGAGTGCTTAACATTTTGGAGGCAATTTTTACAAACCAATAGAAGAAAATATGAATATAAATATTACATAAATAATGTCATACTTCTTATAGTATTTCTTCAAATTATTATTTATTTTACCTCCTCAGCAGATTAACGTCTAAAATTGTATTAATTTCTGTACAAAAATAATGTTTTCTGTCACAGTTTCTAAATTATTCAACTACCTAGCTGTATGCAAACAGCGTCACGAATTGGATTTCCGGATTACGGAATTGTTTCTTGAAAATTGTTTCTTTTAGGTTATATGTTTCCAGACTCTTATGTCGCGGTTTCCTTCGGACTTCGGTATTTTTAAGTGGGCTTGTCGCAAAGCATAACTTACAGGCAACGCTGCATTCGCAGAGCACCTTACAGCTCTGGAGACCTCTGTAATCGTGGCCTTTTGACTAACTGGAAAAGACTTATCTTTTTTCTATCTTTTCGCTATGGGCCAACTTTATCCTTCTGATTTTTTGGTGAATTAAGAACTTGAGTGGTTTAGCTAATACTTGCTATTTTGCTATAATTTATTCATCTTCACAGAGTCCTCATCCCAACCTGATTAGCATTATTATTCAGAGCATGAACCCTATTCATATGGAACAAGTCCATAGGGGCCACTGACTTGAAGAAAAAAGTTAAGTATACCTTAGTTTAACCAGCTGATTAACAGCTCTCCTAGGGTTGGCCCGAAGGATTAGACTTATTTTACGTGGCTAAGAACCAACTGGTTACCTAGCAACGGGACCTACAGCTTATTGTGGAATCCGAAACACATTATAGCGAGAGATGAATTTCTATCACCAGAAATAAATTCCTCTAATTCTTCATTGGCCGGCCTGAGACTCGAACTCGGGCCTAGCAGAGTCCGACTCGTCCAACGAGGAACTGCCACTGACTTGAAATTCAAGCTTCCAAAGAATATGGAGTTCATCTGAGAGAAGTAACAGAAGGTAACAGGAAATCCAGAAAGAAGAAATCAATTATTAGAAAAGAAAAAATAAATGAACAAATTAATACATATAAGTAAAAATGTCAGTATATTATTCAAATGCAAGGAGAATTGTTTTAGGGCAGTAATGAGTTGCACCTTCAATTGAACTTTTGAGGTCCCAATTGCTCAACATCCTCAGGGAGACTAACCTGATAAATATTCTTTTTCACTCAACCTTACTGCTGAGTGAGTTATGGCCATTGCTTTCATCATCCATTACCTCTTTATAAATTATTTCTCGATATATTAGGTTTTCGGATATTCTCGAGAGTTCTCTCTCCTTGGATGAACGCGCACAACTCGGATAATTTTCTTCGAAGAACTGAGAGCGAACGAATTGGTCGACGCGTATATTTAACAACTGAATGTATTGAAAATAAGTGAGAAATTTTCTGTGAAAATAACGACAACAAAATGTAAGTCATTAAATCAACGAGGCAACAGACAACTTTGAAAGGAGCCCTCATGAAAGCTTACTCAGACGATTTGCATTTGGGCGTGGAAGTATCATAAAAGCACAGGAATTAATTATTATAATATATCTAACTCTGGTTTACTGACACGAACTTTCTAAGATTTATATCTTGATACAAATATCGTTTTAAGTAAAATGTCTCCAGTCTATTCCTTTTTCATTCAGATATATATAATGGAACGTCCTGCTTTTTTTCCTAACTGGTGAATAATTACACAAAGAATTAGTTTTAGGCAAATTAGTCAAAGATCTTACTTTGCAGTCCTCCATTTTTCCCTTAACTTGATGGAGAGAGAGAGAGAGAGAGAGAGAGAGAGAGAGAGAGAGAGAGAGAGAGAGAGAGAGAGAGAGAGAGAGAGAGAGATTCCAATTCATTTACGAGTATGGAAACAGTTTTCTATGCTGTCAGCATGACCTAAGCCACAGTACACCGCATACACAAAGATTCTTACTAAATGCAATCGCAGGCATTACAGTATCAATGAGAAAAGACTCAATTTTGCTGATAAAAGAGCAATGTACACTCAATAGGAAACTGAAAACGGGAAATGATTCTAGAGTAAAAACGCTCATCATGAATAATGGATCTCGCTTTGCATTTAATAGCCGTTGCATGTCGAAAGAAGTCGACGAGAATAATGGATCTCTTTTAAATAACAGCTAAAGGCTGTATTAAAAGGAACTGTGTCTAGGCTCCTTTGTCACCCAGGAGGTTTACTCACATCATTTTTACCATATAGATGCAGAGTAACTAAATCCCAATTCCTGCAGCTTGTAACTTTAAAAAATCGTCGAGCAGTGCACTGCACAACTGACAGCAGTCGGTAACTCTACGCATGGCTTCATCTTCACGAAAACGGCAACACTTTTTTTAAGACTACACTTTAGAGCTGCTCTTGGCCAACCTTTACACGATCTGTTCTTAGCAGTGACTTTTTCAAAATTTCTCAGGGCGTTTTTACGAAAAATGTCAGACGATCTACGCGACGTGTAGATCGAACATTCAGGGAGCGAACTAATTCCTTCGATGCACAGTTACATTTCTGAGTTTATATTTCTTTTTCAGCTTTTTATATAACACTTCACCGGGAATCGACAAGAGAGAGAGAGAGAGAGAGAGAGAGAGAGAGAGAGAGAGAGAGAGAGAGAGAGAGAGAGAGAGAGAGAATGTCCAAAAACTGTACACATATCTAATGTCAGACTCTCGTATCAATCAATTAGATAAATATTTAGGCTACCATGAAACAAGTATGGAGATTTACATGATCTTCGCAACTTTAAATAAAAATTGCTAATTTTTTCAAGGATCCACTATTTTCTGATATACATGTTTCTAAATAAGGTAATTCTATACATTAGCTCCGCGCCTGTTTTTACCTTTTCAACTGGTTTTTCTACACTTTTAGGATTCTGATACTGGTGGTGCATCTGTTTATTGTCGGCCAAATGGAATGTCCTTCGCCGTGTTTAGTACTGGCCGGGGGTGGGCGGGGTACCAGCCATTGTTAACAAGTTATTGCACTTGCTGACGGGATATGAACTGTTCTGAAAACAGACGTAGCCGTGCTTAGTCTTGTGAAGATCGGGCGCATGGAAACCTTGTTGATAGACTTCAGGGTTAATTACAGGTTAATTACACTCGAGCGCCAAAAATTAAAGGTAAATTCATAATTAGCAACCAAAAACTGTAGAAAAGCAGTTAGAAGGTAATGTTGCTGCGAGCTACTATATAGTTCTACTTTAAATAATTCTAAAATTCAGTCCTAAAAGAAGAGCTATACACATGCATCGCCATGTTATGAGCTCCATTTCACAAAAAACTTAAAAATTTAAAGTTATCCATCGAGTCTGAACGCAAACAGTATTATACTTTAGGTACCCATATAGTTGTAACCATTTTCTTTAACAAAAAATTACAATACCTTCATAGAGAATGGTTTTGTATGCCTGACCAAAATAAATGTTACTGTACAGTAATACAACAGTATAATACCAAAATAAATGTTACTGTACAGTAATACAACAGTATAATATGAAGATAAAAAGGCCCATAAAACACTATTTGAAAGTTGCAACCATATATTTCGAGCACTTCCTTCTGTGCCCCTGTTCACTGGTAAAATATGGACAGATGATATGTTTCAAGAGTATATATACAAAGCATATGTATGTGTGGCAATAAGTCGCCTTTTAATGTGTTTGCATTTATGAAAGTAGTTTATATATACCTGCTGAGGAAGTTCACAGATTTTATACAGCTGTAAGTAGATAAATACGGGTAAAACTGAAGACTTCTACCGTGGCCTGGTTCCCGCCAGTCGCCGACCGGGATATTTGCTACCTTTTCTATGTGTTTTTGTTTATGTCTTTTGTGTATGTTTATGATATTTACCGTCTTTTATTTATGTTCTTACATTCATCCCCAAGGGGCTGGTATTAAACACGGGCCCATTGTACATAAACTGGTAGTTACCGAACCAGAAGGGTACGGTAGTAGTCTTCGGTTTTACATAAATATGGACTTCATGGCTCTGTATCTACTGACAATATTCCCGAGTATCTGTTTTCAGAGCAGCCAAGTAATCGTATATGGTCAACAAGCACGTTTTATGATCAGTCACATGACTTTCCAAAAGAAAAAATTTTGAAACATTTTGAAAAATGATAACCAGATCTAATGAAAATATTTAGTTAATCAATCCCGTTGGTTGCAAATGCTATCAAAGCTTTCTTTTTCACCGTATATCCAAAAAGAAAAGCGCAACTTTGCAAAATTTTTTATTGCATATAGGCCAATGAACCATTGGATGACGCTCACATACATGAAGGAGAACAACATCTCAATAATGTAAGAAAACAACATCTCAATAATGTAAGAATAAAGGATGTGAAGCGTGTGGCATTAATATCTAAAAATAGTAAGCCTTTTCAACAATGACTCAAGCTTTACAAAATAAATGTTTTGGGCAAAATAGATTTCAATTTTAAATGTATAATAGAGTATACAGCTAAATACTGTTGTTTTATTGATAAGATTACTGCTATCAGACACGTAACAGATTTAGCCCAACATTTATGACATCTGTCTCGAGGATCTTACTTAGCGAGGATTACATGTCACTATAACCGGGTCGAAAGGTATTAACTCAAGTGACTCAAACCCCACTGTCTACAGATTTGTCTGAAGTCGGTAAATATTGTAAGTTGGCCAAATGTTTTGAAATAGGTTGTCTAGATGCTGTTGATGGTGAATATTGATGAAATATGTCCAAAGAAAATATTCATTGGCATTCAAGGCTTTCTGAAATGTCTGGATGAGGTTATCACTTTCTATTTTTATATACTTGTAATGCATCTCACTAAACTTTGTCATTACGGAAAACGGTTCGCAATTGAGAACAGAAAGATTTTAAAACATGTGGCGTTGCTCAGTGTCAAAGCTATATATGACCAATTTACTGAGTATTTAGGGAGCCCTATTAATATTATTATTATTATTATTATTATTATTATTATTATTATTATTATTATTATTATTATTATTATTATTACAAATATTATTATTAATATTATTATTAATATTAA
>NC_089795.1:63479484-63534484 GCF_040412425.1 Macrobrachium rosenbergii
GAAGGGGAGGGCTATGTAAAGATTTGTAAGAGAAGTGGAGTGCCTGTGGACGGCAAGTTTGTAATGTCAGAAGGATCTGATGAGCCAAATTTCCTTTATGACAATAAAATAAAGATGCTGAATGTAAATAAAAGAAAAAAGGTTGAAGCTGTTGTGATGAATATTTTATACAGTATATATTTAGTATATATGGGTGAGAAACGTGGAGACATGTACCAGTGGTAAAACTATTAATGTACACAAGAAGATGGATCGGGTGCTCTGAGAAGGTTTGGTCATGTGGAGAGAATAGATGATGATAGGTTAGTGAAAAGAATATATGGCAGGAGAAGAACTAGAAGTACTGAATAAATGAAGTACAAGGGGTTTTGGATATAAAGTTCTTAACATCCATCAAGCAAGTGAGTGCAAGCAAGATAAAGGTGAATGACATTGTGTGTGTAGCGGGGGCGGGCGGGAGGTTTGATACAGTGCTTGAGTTTTCTGTGTAGGTGTGTGAGGTGCACAAAGGTGTTCATCCACGATTGACGGAAGCTGCTCACTCCATACATTTAACACATATATATATACATATATATAATTTCATGGGTAACTTGAAACTCCAGAAGAAAAATGTAATCATATGAGTTTAGATATATATATATATATATAGTATATATATATATATATATATATATATATATATATATATATATATATTATATATATACATACATACATACATATATATATACATATATATATATATATATATATATATATATATATATATATATATATATATCTATATTTATATATATATATATATTTACTATGTATATATAATATATTTCATAGGTTTGAAACTTCCATGACAAAAAAATGTAATCATATCAGTTGTCAATATTATATATATATATATATATATATATATATATATATATATATATATATATATATATATATATATATATATATATATATATATAAGTATTTCACAGGTGACAAAGCAGCTTCCATGCCGAAAAATGTAATCATATCAGTTCGCCAACCAGGAAACAAGTCTTTTCACTAGGGCGAATTTCCGTGAAACAATATGGGAACGTTTAATCGCCGACATACAGTGGAAGAAGAGGAGATGTACGCTTCGCTGGAACCCCAATGCGTGTGGGATGTTGGAATGTACAGGACCCAATAACATTCCAATCAGGGTAATCGTGGAACCTGGCCGTGTGGTTATCTGTCGTATACACACCCCAAAGTGTTTCACTCGCCTGATAAACTGAAGTGGATTGTCCTTTTCTCTATTTTCAATTCACTTTAAAGCTTTAATAAATTTACCTTCATATTATCTATTGCAAGTTTTCTGTAAGGTTTATATAACATCCTCCGACTGTAATTTTTAAAACTTACTGTAATCATTACCCGCATTAATTACTGCGTGTTGTGTGCGTCTTAGGGACAGTCATGTCTTCTGATTTTTAATAGAGCTGTTCATATTATTTGTCTCTTCAAGGGTTTACGACATAAGCTTCATATCATAGTGTTATACTGATAAAGTTTTATATATATATATATATATATATATATATATATATATATATATATATATATACTCACATAATGTATATCACATATATATGTGTGTGTGTGTGTGTGTGTTGCGTGCGTGTGTGTTTGTATAAACAAATTTATCAGCATTAATGATTTTTATGAAGAGAGAGAGAGAGAGAGAGAGAGAGAGAGAGAGAGAGAGAGAGAGAGAGAGAGAGAGAGAGAGAATCAGTTCCCGATTTGATTATTAGTCAATGGCATTCATATAAATTTAGTATATATACATAAATAAAACCATCCTTTCTGTTTACATAGAGATAACAGCAGTCTCATCAAAAAGAATATCATCCGGTCACGAATTATCTAATGGCAGGAACCAAAGTAAGTTCGATGAATTTAGGATATACAGAATAAATGTGTTTAAACTGACAAACGCGGAGGTAAAGATGCGTAATACAGAAACAAATAATGAAACGGAGTACAGGGCGAATACCTCAATCATCTACAATTTTGTTGATTTTGCTTTTATGGATACTATTGTCATTTTCATTTGCAGTCTTTCCAATACTGTATTTATAGTTTAAACTTCTGTCGTGATAACCTTCCATCTGTAACAATATAATTTCTCACCAGAAGTTAATGTTTATCTTAAACATGCCTTGAACAGATTCTGACATATTTTAGGTCAAGCCCTAAGGTAAAGCTTACTATTCATGAAAAAGCTCGTTCAATTCGTACACAAATTTATAGTTTCTTTCAGTGAATTAGATTTTGTTTTCATATCCTGCACATTGCGACTCATTTCTTATCAGCATAAAGCCGACTCATTTCTTATCAGTATAGAGCAAGTTCTCTTTAACGTTTTAGAGGGAGATACTCCAAAATCTCGGATGAGCGTTTCTAACTTCGAAACTTATGATGTCACTTTTCCAAGATGCCTAATTAATCCCTTCAATCGCATTTATTATCAGGCGAAAGTCCCTCTCATGCAAGGTACAAACACATGAACTATTTCTAAATACGTTCATGTATTTGTATCTTGCTTGAGAGGGGACTGACGCATGATAATAAATGTGATTGAAGGATTAATTTTAAAAACGGTGTCAGATGTAACTCATTCAGATGCTTAGTAAGTATATTACAAACATATATACATCTGCCACTGACAAAATATTGACGTGTAAACACAAACTAAGAGACATATAAAAAGAAACGAAGACTTTTCACCACATTTTATAGGTGGAGTAACGAAACCTGGAAACTAGGGTTTAAGGTTATGAAGATATAGACTGAGACGCAAGAGGCTGAGACAAGACGAGGCGCATTCTAAGCTAAAATCACGTGCGATAATTCAGAAAATATTCAGCCAGCTGAGACTTTTCCAAAGCAGAAAGAGGGACCAACAACTAACAGTTTTATTCCTCCTGAATATGGTCCGGTGAGTAAGAAAATTTTTTCTCCTAAAATATGTCTCTGAACACTTTTTGATTCACCATTCGAGATATTAATGATTATTAATACTGAAAAGTTCAGAACTTCGTGTACTTGATCTTACTGGAGTTAGTTCGAAAATGAGGACTGTAATGTTTCTCAGAAGAGTGTAATTTTATCAAGAAAACTAGTTCCCCAGAATGATTTTTGATTTTGACTTATAAGGTTAGTACCTGTAGATAAACACTCATCATAAGAAGTGGGCTTTAAATATGAAAAATATTACATTTAATTTTGGTACTTTATTGCAGTTCTTCTGGACATTCACCCTGAATATCTGTTTGATTTAGTTTACCAAGTTCAGAAGGCTTCACCAAGACATCTCTGATTTTATCAACTAGAAATAACGTAGTAGATAACACCATTACATAATGGGCTGTATTTCTCGGTACTTGCAAAATAACATACCGTATAATAAATGTAAATAATAAAAAATACTCCTCATACCAAGTAATATACTTATTAATCTCGGTTTTCCTCGTAGTAAACGGTACTTCATATGGATCACGTTCTTCCAGATAGGAGTATCAAGTCAAAAAATAAGCCGACTTCACACTGACCCTAGTGAAGTGTCACAGGTGCTGCACGAAAGTGAAAGTGGAGGAAGCAGGTGTGACAGTCAATACAAGTGTAACAACTGTTTAAGAATCCCTACATGAGCCTTGGAGAAAATGAACTCGATTGTTCACTTGTAGGCAGTAATGGTCAGCTACTTATTCAAGCTGTGTGATTGCCCATTTTCAAGCAAGGGGATTAGAAATACCAAAATAAAAATTTCTATTGCTAACTCCTGCATGTAGGCACTCAAAATGCCGACTCGCCGAATGGAATAGAATTCTCTAAAATTCCTAGCTGATACAGCTTTAGTATGACGTTCATAAATCTCCGCTATACGAGATCAAGAGCTGAAATTTACGAGTCCAAAAATGTGGCACCACGAGCATTAATAAAAATGTGAGCGTACACCCCCTGTAAAATGAACATGAACACTAATCTATTCAGGTAAGACCACAGGAAACATGAAAGAAATAAGTATTTCTTTCTTTTATATTTCCTGTGGCCTTAGCTGAATATACTGTCACACGTTATTAAGTGACTTAGCATAAACAGTAATACGGAGCAGCACACGGGTGAATTGTGATACCGTCAGCAAGGTTTCATTCATTTTACTTCAGTGGAAATCACAAGAAACGTATCTACTGTACTGCCACCTAACTCTCTAGGTCAATTGATGCTATTTTTTGAACCCATCAATCTCCATAAGGGTTTATGTAAAGAGAATCTATATTTAAATACTGTATGTGGATTTTATTGTTATTTCAAGATTGTCAGATTCATGGAATTTGTGGATTTACTAACGAGGTATATTGAAAGAAGGAAATAGGGGCCCCATTTAAAAACAGAAATGTCACAGCAATCCTTTACAGCACGCAATTTTGGGTAGAGGAAAAATCATGTACTGGATTTCTAAATGCCTTTCCGTTTTCGCAACGGAAAACCTCCTGCCCTACTCTTTGGTGGAGGATTTTCTTTTCACAACGTGTGGTCGATAGTGCCTTCTAAAACCTGAAAGAAAAGATACGTTACGAAAAAAAAATTACACAGTAAATACAGCAATTGCAGTTCTCTAAATAAGTGCAATGCGTTGATAGTAGATAAAGTAGTCGATGTTCCTAGTTCGATAAGTCTTACCGCAATACCGTCAATAATCTTATTTTTCGAATAACAGAGGCTGTCTTCGTAAGGAAAACGAGAAAAGTCATATGGAAGCACAGTCATATGAAGTTTTAACACAACGAAATGAAGTCAAGGAGATTTACCCAACTAAAAACTACAAGTAGCGAGGACATAATATAATGATGGATGCGAATTCTGGAATACAAGGGGAGGAGGCGGGAGTGGGGGGTGGGCGATGAAGAAGGCGTAGCCGAAGGGGACTGGGAAAATTACTTCCCTGTTTTATGGTGGGAGGGCCCAAGCTCGGATTTATGATAGGAAAGGGGGGAGGGGCGATGAAGTTGATAAGAGGAGATCCCCAAGGAATGGGGGGAAGGGTTTCCACGGTAGGATGTGTACTAGAGGAGGGAGTGAGGCCCCTCATGCCCTCAGGAAGTTCTTGTAGCGTCAGTTAATTTTCATTTTCTGAGCATGAAGAAAAAAAGTTTAAGCTTGAGAATCATTATTAGACTTCACACTCTCTTTCAGAGAAAAGGGTGCAACATAATTATTGGACCGTTACCTCAAAAAACATATTGCTCCCATTTGCGAATACACACAAATAGAAAAAGGGGTCGTTTCGTGCAAGCATAACTGCGTGATTAACTGCTTACTCGGCATTTCTGGTATAATAGACCGATTAAAAAGGAGTTGCGTTTTACCTTAAGACAATTTTTTCAGATTGAATGAAGCCACACTAATTCTGTATGTGTGTACATATATATATATATATATATATATATATATATATATATATATATATATATATAATATATATAATATATATATATATATATATATATATATATATATATATATATATATATTGTAATAATTACCTGTAATTTTACAATGGCATTGGAATCTAATAACGAACTGCCATTTTTAGACTTAGCAATTTTGAGGAGGAATGATCAACGTCAATGGCTACTTTAAGAAAGATGTTTACTTGGTTGGATATAATTTTTTTCATCTTTTGTCTGTTAATTTTTAAACTTAATGCATGTAAAACCATCTTGTGTAGGGCTTATAATTTATCCTGCAATTGGGTTAAATTTCATGAAAAAGTAGTTTTTTGCAACACTTTTTTAGTATAAATTGTTATCAGTCCACCCAATTTGAAATTAATCTTGAAAGAGTCCTGCCATTTCCTACTTCTTTGCGTGAATTTAACTTCTTGCCCAAAATGGAATACCAGAGATTATAACCTTGTAACATGGTTTTACTTTTCATTTTTCAAACTTGATTTGGAATTTGAATATTCTGCGTCTTCATAGGTCTCTTTGTTTCATTATGGATAGTGCTGCTTAACATAGTATATCATTCTTGTTATTGTACCTCTATTCTATGCCCGGAGAGGACTGTTTTATACTGATTATATAGAATATGGCACCAACTTTTCTTTTAATTATCCTCCATTTGAATTACCTCTTACTAGGTGGTACTGATCTAATACTTGCCCTCTAGCCCTACAGATTTCTTCTTGTCTAAGGGAATGCTCTGACGAGAAGGCTACCCCAGAAGAACAAAAGGAATTGCACTAATGGTCATTCCTGTGGGATCCAAAAAATTGACTTCTCACTGGGGCCCATATAAACAACGCCATAATCAGAAGATAGAGAAATCTTTAAATTTTATTTCCTAGGAAACGTCACTCTTCGTCAGTCACTGACACCGAGGTCAATGGGAGCAGCCAGAAGCCATTTTCATCTGTGTCCTCTAATCACCCAGCTCTGAGCAGGACCTTAGCTATTAAGAGTGATCCCAAACAAGTGAGTATGTGCCCACGTAGACTGATGGATACTGAGGGTCTTTGGAGCATGACACGAGACTGTGTTGACAACCTCCTGGTTTGGGTATAAATGTGATATGACAATTGCTTATAGTATTTCTTACTGAACTAATATGTATGGTAAAGTTTGTACATTAAATAACAAGCAAAAAATGTGCAGAAGTTTCTTTGGTGCAATCAGGTTTTCTGTACAGCGTACAATGCTGTATGACACTCTCAGCCATGGCCCACGAAATTCTCAGCTGCGGCGGTGGCCTTTGTTGTTGGCACCTATAGCGGTACCAGATGCACGATCATGGCTAACTTTAACCTTAAATAAAATAAAAATACTGAGGTTAGAGGGCTGCAATTTGGTATGTTTGATGATTAGAGGGTGGATGATCAACACGCCATTTGCAGCCCTCTAGCCTCAGTAGTTTTTAAGATCTGAGGGCGGACAGAAAAAGTGCAGACGGACAGACAAATAGCCATCTCAATAGTTTTCTTTTACAGAAAACTAAAAATGGGACAGCCTTACTCCTTTCAGCCTCTCCCAAGTCTTTAGAGTCTACTTAGGCCCTTGGAATCTAGTATCTAAGGAATTAACTGTATATCTCATGCCTCCAGCAGTGTGAAAGTAAAGCGAGTTAAATGGTGTAAACCATATACATGCAATACCAAGTCCTTCCAGATATTATAATTACCTAACACAAAAGGAATATGCATGGAAAGTTGTAGGATTCTGCAAGTATTCAATCTTCCATTTATCTTTTAGTAACAAAACCTTAGGTGGACATTGGCAGTGCTGTTCTACTGGCCCTTGTTGCTGTTAAATGATAGGTAGTGATAGTGCTATAATTCCTAAAATTACTGAAGTATGTTTCACTGCATCCCATAGTAGTAAACCGACAATGAATGGGCAAAGCAACTGCTGTGTCATTTTGATAAGATGTAAAAGTTAAGTATACTTTAGTTAACCAGACCACTGAGCTGTTTAACAGCTCTCCTAGGGCTGGACCCGAAGGATTAGACTTATTTTACGTGGCTAAGAACCAATTGGTTACCTAGCAACGGGACCCACAGCTTATTGTGGAATCCGAACCACATTATGTCGAGAAATGAATTTCTATCACCAGAAATAATTTCCTCTAATTCTTCATTGGCCGGCCGGAGACTAGAACGCGGGCCCAGCAGAGTGCTAACCGAGAACTATACCGACTTTCCCAACGAGGAACTCTGATAAGATGTAAACCTTCTTTTGATATGTTCTCAGTGTGAAATTAATCTTAATACTTCTAATGATACCGAGAAGAAAACTGACATTGCCCTTTAAATAATATAGTAGAAGGTTTGAGGTCCTCCTTTGGTATTTTCTTGGGTTCCAATGTATGTTCATGCATTTCACCATTCCTTTTTTTATTTGAGCTTATGGATGATTTAACAACCTTAATGAAATTCACGGTTTTAATTCACTCAACCTGTATTCCATATTCCAGATGTAAGCTAAGGACGAGAGCAGCTATACTGATATCTACTCGTCTTTTCTCACGGACAACAAACACCCTAGGTAAAAAATAATTACTGTATATACAGTGTTAACGAATCAAACTAAACGATCGAATATATTACAAGCAATGAATTATAATTAGAGTGATTAAGGATAAAATAGTAAATTTCAATATCTGGCAAACGGTGTCGTAATTAATGGTGTCATATAACAAAGGGGCAGTCCTCAGTATTACGAAAGGGTTATGCAACAGAAATCTACAGTAAACCATGGATTGCTGAGTAAGTGAGATGGACTTCACTGCTATGTTGTAATTGTGATTTCTTTTGTCTTGTTTCTTTCCTTCAACCACTTTCTCTCCTTTCTTGGATTTATCTTGGTGTAGATTCCACCTTAGGTTATAATATAAACAAAAAACGGATGTTTATGGAAGGTTACGACTTTTGGCTAAATGGCCAATCCTTATATACAACTTTTTTTTTGTGCCCAGACGATGCGTTAATAAACGTTAAAGCTCTTGGTACTGAACGTCTGCCTGTCATTTTCCTGTGGGATTCGCTTATATACTGAAGTCACGTGCATCTACTATGATTTTTTAAGTGCATATATATATATATATATATATATATATATATATATATATATATATATATATATATATATATATATATATATATATACCAAGTGTTTCGAAATTAGAGCCCCCTCCACAGAACAAATGGAAACTTATGAAGTTTTCTGCTGTAGCCTATCTCCAGTACATTATTTTAAGTTTCTATTAAGTTTATTTTTCATTTTACATTTTACATTTTCAGACTGAGTGACGGAGTTAGATACAGCCATGGCTAACGACTCGGAGGAAATCAGATGGATTGACCGAATCAAAGCTATAACCTTCAGAGAGCCAAGGATGCTGGCGCATCCTTCATTTCATGTTCCTGGATAGCTAAATACATTAAAAGAGATCAACTTTGTTAAAGAAACTGGAACAAAATCCATATGACTGTCATCGCGAAAGAGCGAGAATCTTGGAAGGCCTGAAGTCCTTTCTCAGGAGTCAAAAGACATCATAGCTGAGCCAGTGGGTAGACCAAGAAAGTCTTTACGTAAATTGGCGCTTGAACTAGAAACAAAAAGAGGACAGAAGAGAAGTTATAGTGCTATGTATCGTGAGTTGAAAAAATCTGGTATCAAGCCATTTCATGTTATCAGCAAGCCCAACATCACTTAGCAACAGAGAGAAGACCGTGCATGGTTTTATGGTTCATTTCTTAAAGACTGAGATGAAGCTGACCTCCATGTTGCCGCATCAGATGAATTCTTCATTTACACAGTCAGGAAGCCAAATAATAAAAATGACATCATTTGGGCTGCAACGTTGGATGATATCAGCGATGATGTGTGCTTATCGCCAAGTTGTGAAATTTCCTGAATGTTTGGGAATTTTCTCTGTTTCACAGCCAAACGGTTAATGTTGATCATCAAAAAGAAAAAGGACAGTCATGGAATGGCGAATACTTCAGAGAAACTGTGCTTACTGGTGGAGTATTTCCTTTCCTCGGGGATCCTGAAAATGTGTTATCTGTTGAAGAAGTCACGTTTTTTGCATGATAAGGCACCATGTTTTCAAGGCTCTTCAGACAAGAGCTGCTTGAAACAGTGGTATTGATTTCTTCTCATCAAGTGAATTTCCAGGTAGCTCCTCTGACCTTAATGTGTGTGAAAACATTGGTAGTATCTTAAAGGATCGTTGAAGCGCGCACAGCGAACTATGATGGTATACCAAGCGTCAACGACCTATAAGAGAGAGGTGACCTGGAAGTGCTCAGGGAAATGGAGTTTGAGTCTCAGCTTTTGATTTGCTGAAATCATACCCTCAAGAATGAAGGCTGTGGTACAGGTAGATGGAGGCCAGACAAAAAATATTAAATACTCAGAGAGAAACTTAAATAAATACCTGTTCTGAATTATTTTTGTTTTTGTCCATATCAATTTTAGTTTATACTGTAGAGGGGGGGGAGGGCTCTAATTTCGAAACACCCTGTGTATGTAAGGTAATTAACACTAACAGCAAAACCTAGCGGTCTATTGCAAGAGGCAGCAGGTCAAAATAGGGCCGAAAACCACCGAAGTGATTTAGTGTCTTCTTCTTTTTTTTGAACTGGGAAATAATTACAAACTTCAAGTAAATTTTCAAATGAAAATTTATTACAAAGCAACAGCTCCAATCAACTAATCTGTAACACTCAAGTTGAACGTCACCGAGAAGTTTATTGCGTGCCTTTCTTGAATATCTCAGACTTTGTCTCACTTCACAAATTACTGTCAACAAGTAGAACAGCTAGGCTCCTATTCATAATAAGATTCCTATTCATGATGAACTTTCAACTAAACTACTTCCTGTTCTCCGGATGTTAACCGAAATGTGTGCTTCATCAGATTATACTTTAAGATTTGTAAAAGGGAATCATTATATTTCTCTAATTACCGAGAGAAAAAAAGTATCCTTCCTCCAGATGTAAAAATCACATAATGTGTACATCACGTCCAAAAGGAAAAAAAAAAAAAAGAGGCACAAATCATTCTTTTATGTGCACAGTCCGCAGGGTATCATTTCTTGATAAACCAAGTTGTTTTTAAGCGCTTTATTTCATTAACTGCTAAATTAAATTTGAAGCTCAGCTTTATGTTGCATTTAATTCAGTTATCAGTAAAGAAGGTGGAAATTAAAATCAAAATGGGAATGTGTAAACATTCTTATGATTTTTCCAATTTGCTGAGGAGATCAATTCAGTTCCTACATCGGGAAGCAAATGCAGTTCCATTGTTGTTACCTTGAATAAAAACTCGAAAATCTTTTCCCACTGTCAACCTCAGAGTATTATCTAACTTATTTGGATTACTGAGGAATCCAGGAGAGAGAGAGAGAGAGAGAGAGAGAGAGAGAGAGAGAGAGAGAGAGAGAGAGAGAGAGAGAGAGCGCAGCATCAATCCACAATAGTTTTTTTATTTTTCACGTGAATTCAGATTTTCTTTTATCTGTGACAACGTTATCAGCTGCACTTCGGTTTCTTTATAGAAAATATATGAATACTTGGATTAAAATTATGTTCCCGCACACTGCTAATTATTCTTTACGAAGATAGTGAAATAAAATAGTATGCCGAAAACAAGGCAAGTTGAAGGTACGTTTATTCTGTGAGCGATCACGCCCGGAAAGCAATGCTTTCATGAAACGACTGGACGAGAACCAATTCCCTCCTTTCATTTTACATCGTATCGCCTAATTTGATGGGGAGTCGGTAAACACACCTACTGATATATGTGGCCATCTCGGTTGGCGTACTTTCAAGAGTGTACTGTATTTCACGATAATGATTCATCGGCAGCCTGTTATTGCCAATGGAGCAGCAGTACTGCTTTATCTTAAATTCCATTATGATTGAGTATTGGTGATACTTTCAAAATATAGAAACTGAATATCAATATGGAATGCCTGACTCCAATGATTTTTTCTCAACGCAAGCAGTAATTGCCTGTTGGCTAGACAAAAAAAAAAAAAAAAAAAAAAAAAAAATCGATTTTCACAAAAATTTCACGCATTTTTTATCCACTAGCCGTAGTTGGTTACCGATCAAGAATGTCCTGTCGAATGTAGTTTCATATGTCTGTCATAACTTTTATAACCTACGCAACGGCAACCTAAAGAACGAAATGCTTTAATGTGCTCCCTAGACCTGATATTCCCTTCAATACCGATTCATAATCGTGTTCATTAACACATTTTTGTGCCTAACTGGCTGATGCCATGAGTCTAAAAAATATTTTTAAATCAAAGACAATGATAAAGAAGTAAAAAAGAAAAAAAAAACATTCTGCAGCCAATTACTGACAACATCCGAGGGTGATTTACGGAAATAAAAGTTGCTAATCAGTGTATTTCTGAGTGGAAAGAACGGTTGAATTGTAATGTGAAGTTTAAGAAGAGCTGAAACACTGAGAAATTTGGAGACACGTAGAAGAAATAACAGAAAGGGTAGTGCCTTGTGAAAGGATCCATAATTTTTCTCAGATGGTTTGGTCAAGTGTAAAGAACGAAGGACAATTGGGTGGTGCAATAAGTACATAATTCAGAAGTGCTAAGTGAGAGGAGGAGAGGAAGGCTAAGTAACTGATGGAATGATAGAGTGAAAAGGACATTGAAAAGAAAGAGCCTTAATATTCAGGAAGCATGAGAGTGCTTCCCTGATACATTGAATGACACTGAGAGTATTAGAGGCTTCGAGCTCTGCTGATGAGCCGTCTGTGTAGATGCCTGAGCAGCTAATGATGTGAAAGTTCTCAGCATTCAATGTAATATACTGTTTTTTCTTCAGTCACTCCCTGTTAGAGGAACGACTTCATGTTGGGAAAATATACATGCATGCACACACGCACACATTATATATGTGTATGTATGTATGTATGTATGTATGTATATATATATATATATATATATATATATATATATATATATATATATAGAGAGAGAGAGAGAGAGAGAGAGAGAGAAAGGAAACGGATTACAGCTGCAATAGGGAGATTGGCTATAAATTGCCACGTCGTTCCTCTACAGCCCGGCAATCAGCAAGAACTCGGGAAATTCAATCCTTTTCTCTCGTTGGAGTATCTTGGTAGTTGGAAATAATTTATTTTTTCTGTTTGTTGACACCGGGATATACATTATGGGCTGGGGCCAAGTGACTGGCAATCAAGGTATCGTAGTTCAAGGTAAGAATAAGAATAGTTCTCCTTATGCATTCTTTAAAACGAAAACGTTGTCAGAAGCATATTAGTCAAAGTTGGGATCGAGAGTTTTCTTAAAACATTTTCCATTATGTATTTCGTTATATGTACCTAAACATAAGTCCTTACATTGTATTATTAACTCTATAACTTGGGCAGCATAGCATCTTCAGTAACAATATTAATTAAATCACTCTGTAGAATGGTAGAAGCACATTATGTGGCACAGAAACTTTTATGGACCAAAAACGACATAATTACAGTATTAAAAATCGTTTAGCAATTTGAAAAGAACTTATAGTCTTCATTATTAACTCCAGAATCCCCATACAAGAATCAAGATATTTTCGCCGTGATATAACAGTATCCTGCAACTGGTAACGTAGAAAAGTACCCGCACTAATTAGATAACGCTAACTGATGGAATTCTAATGATCCTATTACGTGTCGTGTGGGACTCATTTCTTTTCTCTTCATTCATCAAGCTCATCATCAGGAAATAATTAATGAAATGTTCAAGTTTGGTCATCAATTACCCAGAGTTTTTGGGAGCCTTTGCATTTATTGGGAATTAATCGGGGCAGAAGTACAGAAAACTGCGGGAAATTCAGGGAAACATTACCCAAACCGTGTAAATGTCTGCGATACACCATACTTTTTCAAAGCAAAGAGTGGGCCAAGGAGGGAAAGATTATGTAATTGAAAGATTAGCTTGGAGAAATACGCGTACAGATGAAGGTAAATCAGTATTAAGTTAAGGACAAACATCAAGGATACAGATTCTTAATCAAGTATCACCTGAAGTAAACCTTGAAGTCTTTTAGTGTGACAAAGGTTAAAGGGAATAAACACTAAAAACTTTAGCTTCAGAGATGGGGGATGAGTGGTCTGCAAACCAGCCGTTTGCTTTGTAAAAAGGAGAAATGTAAAGAAAAAATAATCCATTATAAGAGAAATATTAAATAGGTACACTTGATATTAGTATTGTCATAAGTAAATAGCTGAACATTGCTATATAAATGACATGCATTATTCTTCTCTGTTTCTAATGAGATTAAAATTTCATTTATAAAAAATGTACTTTGTCGGAATTAGATGACAAATGTGTAAGATTTACATTCAAATGAATGGCGAAACATCAGGAGGGAGCACAGTTAAAGTAAACAAAAACATACATATACTTTATTTCTTACAAGGAACTGCTAATCAAATCGCACCATAAACATTAATACAACTCTTCTGGGCTTTCTATCCATTGTTCGCTTGGACAGCAATTTTCAAAGCAAGGAAACATTCTTCTATCCTAAGTAACGCCATGACATTCACAGAAAATCTTTACTCCTCAGCGTTCCGTTTACATAGCCTTTCAATTATGTTAATGTTCATGTGCCTGCCCGTACGAGTAACAAACTACTTTAGAAAACTCCGAATACCTTACGGCTCATGTACAATACACTTACACTCACATGCATTTAGAACGGTAAGTGCAAGTTAGCACCTCTGGTTCTTAATTCGTGAAATATTTACAGGACTGTCAGTTATCTGTAGTGAAAAGAAAAATACAAAGGGTTTGTATCTGGGTCATTCTGAAAGTATCCCGACACTCAAGAATTCACTAAAAAAGTTCAAGTATTATTATTATTATTATTATCAACAATACAACTAATACCCCTCCTTTTAGAAAATGACCGAAAAGGAATATTTCTGGGTATCAGTATAAATGAGAAAGGAAAGAGTCATTTCCCAATGATAAAGCTTTAAATGAAACGAATGATTCCTCGAAAGATTTTTCACAGGCTGGAGATTTATCGACAGATAGGCAGATAGCAAACGGACCATGCAGACAATATGCGGACACATACGGATAAAACAGACAGCAAGAAATCTGGGCATAAAAACATTAACTCCAAATTAGAAGTGCCGTAGAAATTAATGACCTTGTTTCTATTCTGAACTTCAATCCAATGATCGTTAACCAGTGGCGTAACTAGCGTTAGTGGCGCCTGGGGTGGTGAAAATTAAATGCACATTTTAAGCCTTAACACCTCAATCATTTATTTTATTTCATAAGCTAAAACAAAAACAACACAGCAGATCAAACGGAACCCTACGAGCTTTGTTAGAAGCGAATTCGTTAACAACAACATCAAAGTCCAACTGATTAGTAATTTCATGCTTTGTTGACAATATCGCGATGTTTGACAATCTGAGCTGACTCATAGCTGATCTTAGATTAGTGTTTGATTAGTTTTAACTTGGAGAAGCTTCTCTCACAACTGGCAACACTTATTCCGACAGTTAAGAACAATCTCTACATTATAACAATGTATTTGGAACGATATATGCTAGAAAATCTACAATTATGCCAAAACAGACCTGCTCAAAAGATGCCAGAGATGCGCCGGCGCGGGGGGAGACTGGGGAACCGCCCCCTTTAGTTACGCCACTGCCGTTAACAATAAATAAAAGTATAAAACTCGCACTGAGTAATTCAAAGCTTGCATTGAATAATTCCCTCTCTGAGCAATCCATTTCCTTGTAATCGACGTTTCCTTGTCTTTTTTAACCAATAAAACTGACTAAATATCGACAATACATTTGTGTTCCGCAACGATAAAATTAATTCTTATGGACTAATGTTACTGTATTACTATTCGGGCGCTCTGCACATCGCTGTAAATTATTGCCGCTTTCCTAGACCTCTAATACTTGTTGCAATTCTCGACGACGATATTTATTTACTTACACGACACATGCGTTATCACTATTATCACCACTCCTTTTCCATTTTCCACTTTTTTTAAGAGGCACTAAGTACCAATAATGCAATAACACAAAATCTTATTAAGTCTGTAAAGTATGGGGGAAGACTGTCGCGTTCACGGAGACTAATCTGAAAACTGAAAAATGGCATTCTAAGCAGGGTCCTTGGTCTTTTCACCAGGACACCTCTATCAGTGGGACCGCTGCTGTGTTTGGAAATTGAATTTAAGAAGAGGCTGCTCTTTCTCGCAACAAGACCAGTTGCACTTAAAATTTATTGCAGTGAAAATACACTTGGAACTCAGAGAAAGGAAAAAGTAAAACTGCCCTTCAGTAAGTATCGGTGCCAACTGGCACGACGCTCTCAACCTTTCTTTGCCAAAGAGAGAGAGTTCATAACACAAAAGATCAAATTTTCAGCGATTAGGTCAATGACATCAAGGTTACTTTATCAGTAACGCACACCATGGCCCAAAAGATCGTCTGAAGAAGTTCCTTTCGATACTTTTCAGCTTATCGAATGATCTTTATGGCACACACATTCACACGTAAAGACTGGCGTGCACAGCACAACCAAAGGCCATTCCACAATAGAAGTTCAGGTCTTCACACAAATGAAATAAGTTAGCGGGGTATTTGGTACATAAAAAAATAGTGATAAAATTAAATATAAAACTAATGTGGAATACAATTATCACATTAATCAATAACTGACAAAGAGCAGTAACAAAACTTACAAACAGAAACGAGAGAGCCTTCAGCAATATAACTGTAAACGAATGAAGAATTCTGTTTTGTGTACAAAAATAAAACAATATGTACAAAAATCGAAAGCAGTCATGCAAAAACTGGTCACTCGTTTGAATCGGCACACAGGTCACAGCAACAATACTTCCATCATGCGCTACGTAACACGTAAAGGATGAAAAATACGAAAAGAAAAAATGCCAAATTATAAAAATTAAAGGGCCAAAACGTTCTCTCCATAGCTAAAGTTACCCAAATGATAAGTAGCAAACTTTAGGAATGAAAGTAAAAGGATGAAAAAGTAACTACTATGCGTTTGTAAAAGTATCTTCAGCAAAAGAAAACTCGCCTCCAAACCCGGAAGGTTAAGCAAAGTTGAGAAAACAAAATTTGCTCATAAATCTCTCTCTCTCTCTCTCTCTCTCTCTCTCTCTCTCTCTCTCTCTCACATCGATGAAATGGAGCAAAATCGCCTCCAGTGACCCAAACCTCAATTTCCAACCACCCTCCAACTTCAAGTTACCAGTAATACGCCTGGGCGTTGATTGTTTACGGCTACCAAAGATTAAGATCCAGTGCTGACATAAGGCCAGCTTACACTAAATTACATTTAAAGAAGCTTAACGTCCAGTGTTTAGGTATAACACAATCTTCTCAAAGGGAAAAAGAAGAAAAAGAAGCCTTCATACTTTACTGATCATACCAAAAATTGCTCTAAACCGAGAATAAAGCATAACCATCATATGGATATATACAAGTTAGCATACTGGGTATACACAAAATATAGTAATATATGTAATATATAGTCATATATGTGAATTAGATATACACCATTCTCTATACTGTAAAAAATAGCAATGAGTAATAAATTGTTACCATATAATGATAATATTAATGATTGCTTCCTACCTTCCAATCGAAGAACACTAAATTTATACTGACGAACCCAAGACCATCATCATCGTGTATAGGCCGTTATTCTTCAGCTGTTAATATCGACTCTATTTCCCATCAGCCTTTATCTACAGGTCTAACGCTTTCTTCTTCATGATCAGATAAGACCATTCGTAAATTGAAAACACTTTCTTGACGTGAGAGGACGCTTCTCTCCAAATTTCCAATCAGAGCATCGTCTTCGTTTTAAATTAGAAAAATAATATCGAGAAACCATCTGTCATTCATATTTAATTTGCTTTCCGTGACATTTTTTAATCTTAAAAAAGACCGATTCATTCGATATTGATTAATACTGTGGATGAAAAACAAAATTAATAAGCTTTGCATGATTAATTAGGCTGTACCTACTTTATGCTTTCATATATTTTAGATTGCTTACTTCTTTCAAAATACAGCCCAAAGTGGGGACTAGAATTCTGGCCTGACACCCTAAATTACTGGACGGTATTCAAATCCAGGATGAAGATAGTTATGGAAAGATTCTGAAATTTTATTTTTGTGTATATCCAGTATGCCAACATGTATCCGTGAAGTAGTTATGCACTGATATGACATCATACAAAATCTTATTACCGGTTTAGTGGAATTATCAGTACCGGGAATTATCTGGTTTAATAAATGACAAAGTATCAAGCATTTATTATTTTTCCCTTTGAGCAAATCAGATACACTTGAAATTGGAGGGAGGTTGAAACTAGAGGAGAGGCGATTCTACACATATTCCCTGCTTATATATATATATATATATATATATATATATATATATATATATATATATATATATATATATATATATATATATATATATATATATGTATTATATATGTATTATATATGTGTGTATAGAACGTTCAGGTTGTTAATCCACTGCCATTATTCCTCCAAGCTGTAACCTCGACAGTCATATAACACCCTGGTCCTTAATTTTAACATATTACATATCAGGGTCTATTTGTTTGTGTGCGTGTGTGTGTGTGTGTGAGAGAGAGAGAGAGAGAGAGAGAGAGAGAGAGAGAGAGAGAACTAGATTTTGTTGGTTAATGTGAAAGGGCCATTATCATTAAATACGATTGGCGATTAAACAGTATCTCACAAATTACTTTTTGCTAATGGATATTTACAAATTATCGTTTTTACAATCTGCTTTTATCTTCATGCGTCCTTGCCTCCAATAAACTTCGCTAATTAGAAACTGCATCTCTCCTCTTCCGTGTTTCTCTTTTACATTTTCAACTTCAAAACTTTGCCCGTTATTTGCAACACTATATTGAAAAAAGAGACTAAAAAGGCAAACTTCTTCCATTTGGTTTTCATAATAACAACAGCAAGAATAATAATAATACTAATAAAAAGAATAATAACGTAGAACCGATTTGGCTTTGCAGAATATAGAATTTAGGCCAAAGGCCAAGCACTGGGACCTATGAGGTCATTCAGCGCCGAAACGGAAATTGACAGTAAAAAGGTTTAAAAAGCGTAAGAGGAGGAAAACCTCGCAGTTGCACTATGAAACAATTGTTAAAAGAGGGTGGAAAGTAAGTGGAAGAAAGAGAATATGAACGGAGGTGCAGGAAAAGGAATGAAAGGGGCTGCAGCTAGGGGTCGAAGGGACGCTGCAAAGAACCTTGAGTAATGCCGACAGTGCACTGCGTGAGATGCACTGCTGGCACTACCCCCTTACGGGGGGTTTGGCTTTGCAACACACAAATAATAATGATGGAATAACGACGTGGAAGCTGTCTGTGTGGACTTGTGTTGGTAATGAATCGGAAATATCTTTTATTCATCGGCGGTTCCCTGAGTAGGTGTTGGGGCAACGACGGACGCTTGTTGCTTGGGGGAAATTTCTCGTCGGTGGATTATCTGTCTCGGATCCTTAGGATGATGGATGAGTGCCATTAGAGCCTCTACTTAATGTTCCCGGGCGGGTGTTTGGGTCGGCGTGATTGTGTGTGTGTGTGTGTGTGTGTGTGTGTGTGTGTGTGTGTGAGAGAGAGAGAGAGAGAGAGAGAGAGAGAGAGAGAGAGAGAGAGAGAGAGAGAGAGAGAGAAAATTTAACCTCTAATTCCACAGCTTAAAACTTAACACAAAAGTGTGCCAATAGCAGCTGGCCGCGTATCAAAGGAATGCTTGAGGGTAAACATAAGCTTTGGCGTAGGTTATCTTGCATTGGGAACACGTAAACAGTCTGAATAAATCGTCTGTAATTATAGACCAGACAGCGTAAATGTCTGGGTTTATGTCGACTTGCTTACTTAAATAAAACTGGAAAAAGTTTACTTGTACCCTTTGTGATATGTCAGTACAAGAGTGAAAGGTTCCCGCATAACTATACATCAAAGTTATACTCAAATAAACAATGTGGGAAATTCAAACTTGTTACATAATTTCCATCCATCCTGTTTTCACATTATTTTTCATAAATAACTCGCACATACATGTGTATACAAACTGTCGCAAACGTAAATTACAGGGACATTCTGTTAAAAAAAAAAAAAAAAAAAAAAAATTAGGGGTCAAGAACCACTTCTGCGTACGTGGTGCTTCCTTTTGGGTTTTAGCTGTACTACAAGTTCTTTGCAGCATCCATTCGGTCCAAGCTGCAATGTTTTAACTCCTTTAATTTTCACGTTCCCCCCATTCTCCTCTTACTTGGCTGTACAACTTTTTTAAACTTTACCTTGCTCCAGTTATGACGCTTTATTTCAGAACGAATCCTCCGGGCGAGCCATATACTGTACATGTGAATCAGTGATCTTGTTAGACTGATTTGAAATCCTACTAAGTAAAACGCAATCCGTTACAATATATCTCCTTTTTTTGTGTGTAACAACGATTTGTTACGGGCAGGAGGGTAGCCTCTCTCACAATGGCCTCCATTTAAATATGTACAGTAACGGCACCTTGGTCCGAGTTTCAGGACGTGCGTAACACCTTAATTTCGGTGCTTGCCTTCTACCTTCTCTTACATTAGCGTCATTTTCAACGTTCAGGAATACACTAATAACGATAAAAATCTATTATCAAAAAATGTTAATCCTTTGAACAAATTAGGAATTAAAAACACTTATACTGTTCCGAAGATGCATGAGGTTGGTGAAATATATAACTTTTCTAATAACATAATTTTGTTTCCTTTGCATTGCACACGTATAGCACTAAATTGTGGACGTAAGAATCTTAAAAATAAGCACAGCCGTGACTAGCTTTTGAATGATAAAAAGCAAACTACTTAACCTAACAGGCTATTTTTAACGACAGATGGTTGACGGACCTTTTTTCATTTACCCTTTTATGATCTTCATAGGAAGAGCTACTTATGGTGGTGGTTGGCTTAGATTACGCTGGCTTATGACAGCCACCTAAATGGTAAGGAGTGAAAGGAGGTAGGAGGCCTGGTGTGGCCATCTGGACTCTCTCCAGTCAACATAGAAGGGGTGCAACTTATATTATACCAAGGGCTTTAAAGACACTAATTAGGTGAATTACGATAAAACAAGTGTTAGTAGATTTCAAAGAGGTCGGGGCGTCCTTAAAATATGCCGTTATCCGAACCTTTTATCAACACATCTACAGTAAGTTTTCAATGACAGCGTCATAGTATAGCAACGGCAGTTTTGCAGACACCAACGGATGTTGCATTACAATATTCTATATGCCGTTAGTCCAACCAATATACAAGGGGTACATCCTACTACAAACCTAGAGTTTACAATAGAAATTGTTATACACACACACACATATATATATAATACATATATATATTATTATTATATATATATATATATATATATATATATATATACAAAATAAACTTTTATTATTGGAATAATCACGTGGTATAAAAAATAAACTAAGTATATGGCCACGAAGTAAGAGAAACAATGGAATACAAGATTCTCCTACACTATCTTAAGGCATTTTGCAAGAAAATGCTTTAGAGCAAAGGTGGAAATCTTGCACTCCACTGTTTTATATCTCTTCTTTGTCACATACTCTGTTTACATGCACACATATGATTACACACACACATATGTCACATATGTATATACAGTATATATATATATATATATATATATATATATATATATATATATATATATATATATATATATATATATATATATATATATATATATATATATATATATATATATATATATATATATATATAGCTACAGAGGCTGTCAAAGTTTTACATCCTGTTCTGCCTAAGCAGTGATACAAATACAAATTCAATAGACTATATATTCATATTTATTATTCAATAATGTACCGCTAGTTGTATTTAAGCCCGAGAATGAGGTTCTACCAAGGAGAGATGTTAGATACAAAAAATTGAGTTCAATACAGCAAAACAGTATCTCCTTGATATCCCGGGATCATTAATCCTAATCCTCATTATCTCTGTTGCCTAATTACATATACAAATATGCACTCATATATATCTGTATACATATATACACACATATATATATATATATATCAGTATACACTATATATATATATATATATATATATATATATATATATATATATATATATATATATATATATATATATATATATATATATATATATATATTATATATAAATATATAGAATATCGCTACATTTAACCGTTTTGTGATAGCTTCAGAATCTGTTACCTTTCCATCAAAAGCACTGAACTTTGGGATAAAGTTACCAGTTCCATGCTTATACTCTAACATTCGTTCATAGAGGTTCATTTGTGTCAGTGGCGTCTGCTATACTTACTTAGTTACCTATCCAATCTCTAACCATATACAGTGTTTCCTAACTTCTACAATCATTGACTAATGACGTGCCCAGACAGATTCAGTCATCGTGCAGTTTCCGACCTCTTGACATCATTCGTGCAACAAACTCATAATTCTGAATTCCACGGATGACTTTCGATGGCAAATTCATACCGTAACGTCGAAAATATGTAAAAGAATATGAGCGAAACGAATTTTTCGATTTATCTGTTCTCAGAGTGTGCGACTTTCTTTACGTGTGCGTTAAGTGTGTGTAATATTTATGATGGGAACTGGTTGCCTGGAATAATTGAAATGCTTGATCTGTACAGGCATTTAAGGGTTGATTCAACTCGTCAGATGAGAGACGACAGAGGGAATCCGGGAAGCGAGGAAGGCAGTGCGAGGCCTCCTGTGACGAAGGCAAGGGAGTGGGAATGAATGAGAGCTCCTGTGACGAAGAGCAGGGAAGTGGGAGTGAAAGAGAGCTCCTGTGACGAAGAGCAGGGAAGTGGGAGTGAAAGAGAGCTCCTTTGACGAAGAGCAGGGAAGTGGTAGTGAAAGAGAGCTCCTGTGACGAAGAGCAGGGGAGTGGGAATGAAAGAGAGTTCCTGTGACGAAGGCAAGGGAGTGGGAGTGAAAGAGAGCTCCTGTGACGAAGAGCAGGGAAATGGGAGTGAAAGTGAGCTTCTGTGACGAAGAGCAGGGGAGTGGGAGTGAAAGAGAGCTCCTGTGACGAAGAGCAGGGGAGTGGGAGTGAAAGAGAGCTCATGTGACGAAGAGCAGGGGAGTGGGAGTGAAAGAGAGCTCCTGTGACGAATAGCAGGGAAGTGGGAGTGAAAGAGAGCTCCCGTGACGAAGAGCAGGGGAGTGGGAGTGAAAGAGAGTTCCTGTGACGAAGGCAAGGGAATGGGAGTGAGAGAGCTCCTGTGACGAAGAGCAGGGGAGTGGGAATGAGAGAGCTCCTGTGACGAAGAGCAGGGGAGTGGGAATGAAAGAGAGCTCCTGTAACGATGAGCAAGGGAGTGGGAGTGAAAGAGAGCTCCTGCGACGAAGAGCAGGGGAGTGGGAGTGAAAGAGAGCTCCTGCGACGAAGAGCAAGGGAGTGGGAGTGAAAGAGAGCTCCTGACGAAGAGCAAGGGAGTGGGTGGAAAGAGAGCTCTATGACGAAGAGCAGGGAGTGGGAGGAAAGAGAGCTCCTATGACAAAGAGCAAGGGAGTGGGAGTGAAAGAGAGCTCCTGTGACGAAGAGGAGGGAAGTGGGAGTGAAACTACAAGTTCGAACGTATGAAAGGAGCGTTGGGCCTACACTCCTTTCTGAAAGGAAAATGTGGATGATGAATGTGAAATGTATAAAAAAAAGTGGAAAATGTCGAACTAAAACTGCTTGCACTGCACACATGGCGGCATGGTCTGGAAATGATGTGGTCAAAAGATGATTAGGAGAGTGCTGAGTTTTGTCTGGTTTCGTGACTGTTGAGAATGCGGAACAAAACACTAGTAAAAATGGTTATAGTTCGGAAGGTCTAGTGCATAGGTGGCGTGGAGGACCCAAGATATCGCGTGTTAGATGAAGCGGAAGAGGTACTAAGCAGAGGAGCCTTAATGTATAGGAGGAGTGACTGCTGGCACGACAGAGGCTAATGACTTAGTCTGTGTATTTAGTGGAAGGGGGACGGTGTCAATGCACTGCTCATGAGCTTACTGTGTACTGTTTATTTGGGGTGGAGCAGTTCATCATTAGCTCTAGCTGGCACTGGCAGTCGTCTTTTTTTCTGTTGTTGCCCCGTAATAAGGAGTCATGGTGAAAGTCATACATACATACATACATTATATAAATATATATATATATATATATATATATATATATATATATATATATATATATATATATATATACATATATACGAGAAAGACCCTAAGGGGAAATGGGTAAAGAGGAATGATCTTTCTTTCGTAGAAGGGTAAAGATGAATATAGAAAGTGTAAGAGTGGCTGGGGTATAACTTTGCTACGCCATAGAAGGCGTATGATAGGTTTTTGATTGAGTAGGTAAGACAGATTACAGAGAGTCTGACAGTGTAAGAACAGTGTGGGTTTAAACAAGGGGGAAGCTGCGTGGATCAAGTATCTTTAATTAGACAATTACGTGAGAGGTTTGAAAAAAATGAAAAAAAAAATGCAGTACGTGGCGTATATACAGTAGACTTAGAGAATTCTTTTGACAGAACTGATCGAGTTGCAATAGAAGGTTATGTACAGTATCGAGAATCCATTGCTGAGAGCAATGAAAAGCTTTTATGATAGTCGTGAAACAACTGTTAGTGTTTCTAAGTGAGAGAATAACTGCTTCAGTAGAAAAATGTGTCTAAGACAAGGGTGTGTTATGTCTCCATGGCTGGTCAAAGTTTTTATGGATGAAGTGAAGCGAGAAGTCGGAGAATGGACGTTAGGTGCCGGTGTTACGTTATGGGATAAAAAGATGGGTCGTGAATGGACTGTGGAAAGGCCGATATTTGCAGACGATAAAATACTGATTAGGAATATTGACGAGAAACTGCAGAAATTAGTAAAAGAGAGGGACAGAGTCTTCAAAAGGAGAAAGCTGAGGGTAAATGTGAGCGATAGAAGAGATACTTCACAAGGTAAGGGAATAAAAAAAGTTAGCAGAAGGCATGCATAAGATTAGAAGGAAATCTTGAGTGCCTATGGAAGCCAAGTTTGAAACGTAAGAAAGGATTGTTGAAGCACCTCTCTTCTATGGAAATGAAGTGTGCATACTGAATACCAACTAAAGGAAGGTAGAGAATGTAGAGATGAATCGCAAGAATAATCTTTGTGATATTAGAACTTGCAAGGTGAGAAATGTAGATATGGCGTCAAGAGCTAAACAGTTGAAAGGACAATGATAGGCTAGTGAAAAGTTTACACAATTTGAGGAAGTCGGAGAATGTGTGGGAGATAGAGGTGAGTGGTGGGTGTGTGTGTGTAGGGGGCGTTCGACGCACTGCTCATGGGCATTCTGTGCATGTGTATAAAGCAGCTAGTTATGTGGAAGTTTTATCCTCGGGGGTTCATCCATAATTCGGCAATTTAAGACTGGATGTAGCAGTCACAGTTTTCCTTTTTTTTTTCTTGGCATTCGCACTCCTTAATTTGGGAATTGTGTTGATGTTTATATATAATATATTTATATATATATATATATATATATATATATATATATATATATATATATATATATATATATATATATATATATATATATACACACACACACACACACACACACACACACACACATATATATTAAATGTATATATATAATATATATATATATACTGTACATATACGTACATATATATACACATATATAAATATATACTGTATATGTTTGTATACAAGTATATGAATTTGTTACTCTATACACTTGAAATTTTTAATATTTGTGATTATACATACATACATACATACATACACACACACACAAATATATATATATATATATATATATATATATATATATATATATATATATATATATATATATATGTATATATATATATAAAGTGTGTTAACACGTAGAATATGAGAAGTAGAATCCATCTTTAACAGCTAGTATGGTAAGATTTGGTCAGATATATTTCATCACAGTATAAACGACAGCGTATGGAGGCGTTCGTACAATATGTCAAAATTACCTTTATTTGCAAAATATCAATTTGACAGAAATATCACTCCATAAATCACTTATAAATCACTGTCACGTTAACACAGACAAAACATCGTTAGGCAACAAATTGGAGGAACTGTCTTCCCGCTGCCGTAATACCGGTTGCCCATTTGGGTTAAAAGGGTTTAATGCTTTTATTCATAATTAACCGAGGAACATTAACCATCCATCCCCTGTTAAAAGTGATGAAACTTTTTCGTGCACGCTCATTATCTATCACGGACTGCGCAATTTAAAATTTACTATTTAACTGCCATATTACTCCATTAGCCATAAATTAACAATCACTGAAAAGTCGGTTGCTTTCAATTAGTCAAAGACATTTTCTCTCTCATTTGTTTCCTTTCTTATTACTTGTATGATCCACAGATTGATCTTTCAAACACATGCATTCACCGTCCCCATTGAGAGAGAGAGAGAGAGAGAGAGAGAGAGAGAGAGAGAGAGAGAGAGAGAGAGAGAGATTGTTACTTGGGGAAAAACCACTTGTCTGAAATCCCTCGGTTACTCTGTCATATATTATTTGCTTCTAAAGCTTCTAGGAAAACGTCTTTCATTATAACCATCACATTTCCGTAATTGCAGGTGATAATTCATTGGAGTTTTGGAGGAAAGAAGACAGAGTAAACTTAGACCTTATACTGCGAGGTCTCACGGTTTATATTTCAATATCTGAAGTGATGCCAAGCACCAAGTTCACGCTCATAATCCTCAGACCATCTAATTACGTTGATGGGAAGATGAGGAGGTTTCATAAAATGGGTGAAAGGAGGAGGAAGAGTAGACAGCAACTGGAATGGAGGAATTAAATTGCCTTTTGTTTCCAGACAAAAAATGCACTGACGATTTGACAATGAATCTCTTCTCTAAATTTTTCGTACCTACCGTTCATGTTTGAAGCCTAACGAGAAAGGTCATAGAATAAAAAAAAAAGTGATGCATGTGAATATATGCGTAATTTATATAAACATATATATATATATATATATATACATATATTTATATATATATATATATATATATATATATATATATATATATATATATATATATATATATATATAATGTAACCATTTTTCTAACTGGGGATGGCTGAGAAGAAATGTCACATTTTCCTAACTGGGGTGGCTCAGAAGAACCGATTTATATTCATACTTCAACTTCGGAATACTAGATAAAGCTCCTGGCAAAAAACTCCTTACATCATTAGCCACTTCATACACCTACATAGAAGGCTAATCAAGGGTCCATCGCATCTCCCTTGCACACACCCATACACTTGCCATTTTTCGGCTTTGAAGGCACATCCCTTCTTAAAGCTTTTTTGCTCATCATCTAAGAAGCTCCAACAGTCCAGAATTATTCAAACATTTTTCCAACTCATCAGGCCCCATTTCTACATAACCAAACTGCCTCAAAACACTCTTTCAATAGCTAAATATATCCACATTTCTCACACTTTCAACTGCTTTTCTACCATGTTTGTTTTGCGTGAAGTTCACCTTACATTTACTCTCAAAACTTCCCCCTCTTGCAAACACTTTAAAACTCGTTCACCAGGGTGTGCAGTCTTTTCACTACTCCCAATCAGTACATATCATCAGCAGACACCTACCTCACACAAGTTTCTCTCCAAACTTTTAAAAGCTTTCAGCAACTTATCCATAATTCAATGCATTGTCAACAAACTCCACGATGCATGTACATCAATTCTTTCAAAACTTTTTTCAGTATCCATGCAGATTTTTTTTTTATTTTCAGATTTCTCATAAAACTGTTTTGCAATAAACTCTTCATCTACAGACCATCTTCCTTTTCTATTCCGACACAGATCTCCCCCTACATACCCTTCTGTCACCTGTTTTACTTTCTTAAATCAAAATCATGCACCTTTTACCACTGTACACTAGAACAATTATATTCACCCGTTCGCTTAGAACAATTCCATCATTTAGACATACCTTACAAACGTTGGTCAGCTACTCTATCACCCTGCCACAATTACTTCGCAGAATATCACAAGTAATCCCATCATAAAATAAAACAATGTGTATCCATATTTTTTCTGTGCGTAACAACTACTCTAAGGATAAGAAACTTTGAATTTAGACTTCCTGTCGTCCAATTGGTTGCCAGCCTCTCTTGCTGGTTCCTGTACAAGTATGCTGAATGAAGGCACCGTTTTCAAGCTCCGGTAGGGTGCGTAACGTCCTTAAGATCGAGACTTACCTTCTCGACACTCTCGTATATTATCCACATTTTTTACGGTATAGGTATACTCGTATAGAGATATACTATGAATAAGTTTTGAGAGCATCAGTGCCGTAGAAGGTAAACTGAATAATTACAGAAAATTTGTCAAGGGGAAACGCTTTGGTGCTACCATTGGTTACTGTCTTTCGAGTTGCCAATAAAAACAATTGCAAATATTCTATTTCAAGAAGACAGTGTCTCCCGGTGATGTGACAGGAACGACTTCCAGTAGGTCTACAAACGCTGCATACCTCGTTCGAAAGCGGCAGTAGCTGTCATCAACTAATGACCAAGAAATTGCCAACTGAAGTTAATTATTTTTAGTCATTAAGCAGTCCGATTCCTTGATAGGAACTTGTTACAGTTACTTCAGACGATGTATACAGACGTGCTTTCAATTAATAAGAGAATTTTAAACCTTCTGCTAGTTACAAAATCCTATGACAAAGTTACATAATTTGTCGTAATCCGTACCTATTTTGGATTCTTTTGCTTTTTCTTCTTTTAAATGGCAATAAAATGTATTATATCTTGGTATGTATCACCCATATTTTCATGAAATTTATCAAAAGAAATAAAGAAAACGCTTCAAATGACTGAGATAGTGAAGAAATGACATCTTTAGAATCAAAAGTTCTTTAGCACTGGGTGTACTAATACGGATTCTAGACCGCAGAACCGAGATTAAAGAAATAAATAAAGTGATGAAGTTACAGGTACAAATTAAAGACAAAAATGTAAAACATACTACCTGCAGTGCTATTAGTCAAGAAGGTAGGACTTTCACAACTACCAAGATTACCTGAATAGGTATCTATCCTTCCGTCCACACAAACGCAAGTACATACGGTTATCCACGCACATAAGCAAGGACAAAAAAAAAAAAAAAAAACATTAGCAAAAAGGAAAGGTACATCATACATAAACATCTGATAGCGTTGCATTTCCATCAGGGTTACAATGCGTTTCACAGGATCTTGGTTCAACTGTGCAAATCATTAACTGACTCTCTAGAGGATTCTTTCAGAGCCTAAGTAAAAGTGTGGCAGTTTAACTTTCAATTCCTTGTGTGCAATACCCGGCTTGAGAGAACCGAATCTTACGAGTATACTACTGTAGATGGGACGTGAGGACTTCACATAACTCGAGTCCTTGTTGTGGGGTAGTGCCGTCAGTGTTGCACTGTAGGCATTACTAAAGGTTGTTTGCAGCGTCACTTCTGCTCCTATTTGCACCCACTTTTCAACCTTTCACTTTACCTCCATTTTGCTTCCTTTCTTCAATCTTCCTGTCCAGCCACTTCAACTCTTTTCACTGTCTTAAGCACTGAATGGTTTAAAGTGCCCCACTGCTTGGCTTTAAAGTTAAATTTTCATAAATCAAATGACACGAGTCCTTGAACAATTGCATTACACAATGGAAGAAACACCAGGTGAGATATAAAAACTAATCGTTAATACACTTTTCTCTTTGGGTTTTACAGATTGACGAATTCAACGAATCATATAAAGATACACTTAGAGGACGCAGTGCTTACAAGCACCAAAATAAAACAACAGCCTGAAATTAGACAAGTTAATAGTTACTACATAAAAAGGAACAAATGTCAGTCCCAAAAGAGGAACACAATGAGACCCCCTAAGTAAAAACTCCCAGTTAACCAAATTATAAACCACAAACTGAAACGCAGCAAATGATACAACCTTGAATACAGGCTGCATGAGAATAGCACGCAAAATCCACAGTGTATCAAAGTGAAAAAAACAAAAACATAACAAAGACGTGTATTATTTGCAATGACACTCAATACTGGTTTTCATGAGTCATTGCATCAAACAAGTCACTGAACAGAAAAATACTCTTTCTTTCGCATAAATTTTAATACCTTTCCTCTCAGATGCATCGTGTAGCTTTTTACTGAAATGCTCATTAAGCACAGAACTCAATTTGGGGATTTTCACCCCAAAATGACAACAATGAAATGACAGCAAGCCTTCTGATTTTGTATAACGGGAGAGCAAAAACGACTTGTTAAAATGTAAACATAAATATGAGGGATCATTATATTCATATAAATATAAATGACATGATTAGGCACAGACACAAGTGTGAAAATGAATGTAGTTGTATATGAATGTTTTTTTTATGCATGCCTTTTCTCCTTTAGTTTGATTTCGATGCAAAGTCCTGGGCCGCCGACCGATGTATTTTTTCTACCTAATACAGGATGACATTTGCACATATACGTGAAACACAGACGATATTCTGTGAACGATCTCTGTCAAATGCAACTGAAAAACTTCAGAAATTTGTTCATGTCATGCAACGGTGTCTGCCCGTATCTGTGTAGGTCTTATGGGGAAAATGAAGATATATATAATATCAAAGATGTTCGCAACACTGCGCTTTTGATCACTTTATGATTAACATGATGGATATGGAATTCATCTAACAAAGACATTCATACAAAATCATTTCTGATCTTACATTTTCTGATAGGAATCCATAAGAATTACTAAGAGCACATCTTATTAGGATACCGTTATATAACATCATCTTTTGTTATGAATACTCTTCTGAGCTACTTACACTTCTCTAACACAATAACAAAACACTGCAAAAAAAAAAAAAAAAAAAGAAACGCTCATTCGGATAAGTGGAGGGAAAAGGGGTTTCATAATTTGAGGAGCCACTATGCTGCTGACATCCGAATTTCCCATTTATGCTTAAAAGGGTTTAATGCAGCGATTCATAATTGACCTCGGATTATTAGCCGTCCACCACATATAACCAGAGAAATTTTTGTCACTCTCTTTCGTTACCTATCCAGGAAAGCTGTAATTATAACAGTTTTATTCAACACTGACATATACTGTAGATCTCGATAATCGGAGGATTACCTACACGTGAAGCTAACGGCTTCTTGTTAAGCATTAATTTTTCTTGAACTTCATCTGAATCCCTTTTATTTAGTTTTGTATATATGCGCATAAAGAATCTGTTTTACGTTCTACGCAGAGAGAGAGAGAGAGAGAGAGAGAGAGAGAGAGAGAGAGAGAGAGACATATATGTTTGTTTGTATGTATGTATATATAACAGCGCAATTACTTGGAGTATCTTCTTGAAATACGTGGGTAGAGAGGTGACTGGAAGATCATCTTTTTTTCTGGAACAAGAAACGATTTTAAGAGTATTACAGTTCCTCTCTTACCGCCTTTATCCTCCATAATTCCCCCATCCCCCCTCCATTTACGACCCTTCCATCTAGCATTATTCATTCCTCATCTTCCCTTCGACGTAATTAGGTGAACTAAGGGTCAGAAACATGAATGGTGTTTTGCATCGCTTCAGATCAGGAATTGTAAGTCTTAGGCACTTGCAGCATAAAGGCAAAATTTCTGTTCTTCATTCCGTGAGGATATTAAAGGCTTATACCTGGCAGTTATTAAATATGGCAATAACTTACTGAAATTTAAGTATCATACGTGGCACTCTCCATATAGACTCTGAAACAGAGGTAATATCCTGTGACCGAAATTCATTTGTGAAATTGCGAGACTGTTGTTTAATATCATAATATTAACAGTCTCTCTCTCTCTCTCTCTCTCTCTCTCTCTCTCTCTCTCTCTATATATATATATATATATATATATATATATATATATATATATATATATATATATATATATATATATATATATATAATATATATATATATATATATATATATATATATATATATATATATATATATATATATATATATATATATATATATCTCATTTTCTTTTAACGAATTTATATGAGAATATAATCATTTTAAAATCATTCTCAAAAGAAACTGAAAATTTATTCAACTCAAAAGCAACATTTTCTTAGGAACTGGTGTTCACTCAGCTGGCTTTAATGTAGAACAATAGCTTCAGAATAAAAGTCGAAAAATACTAACTGGCTACCTTCATTTCAGTTCATGTTTTAACATACCTGCAATAATTCTAATAGCTGAAATAATGGGGGTGCACGCACAAGAATACCCCCACTAAAGAAATCAGGGGCATTTCTGTTTTAGAAAATTAGTTTTTAATCTTTCAGCAAATGCCAATATTTCATCAGAATTTTGAAAAATAATTAATGACAGTTCACTTATCAATTGGCGAACTGTTCTTATACTGACAGGCCCACTCATGTGCTGAGAAGTGTGCTGAGAAAGCTCGAAAAATTCCTGAGCAGGAAAGTTACCTAATTTTGTGTGAAAAGCCTACCTCCTACTGTATTCAACGTTATAAAAATGAAAATCTAAAATTATTCGTCATCGTCGATTCATAAAAATAAAATAACCATTCTCTAAAAAATTTTCGTTCGTGATCGAAAATAACATTTCTTGGGTGTTCGCAAGTCCTTGAATATGTAGAATATTTTGAGTATCCGTTTGTCCACGAAAACCAACAACATATATATGTTCGTTAACACTCAAAAATGTGTTTCAAAGGTTTTAAGGCATGTCTGCTTGGCTCCATAGGTTACACTTTATAGAGATATTCTAAACAATGGGAGTGATGAAAATGAACAACATCACACACCACTCCTTTCCATTTAAAAACTGAACTCTTTCTGTAAACACGCCATATTCCGTCCCAATCAATAGGCGGAGCAAAAATTCAAATCCTGAAATTTTCAATTCTCTCTTCATGCGTTCGTCTCGTTAATTCTCATCATCTTGCGCTATGCTCACACCCTGAACAATGACTACTATTGACTGGGAAATGAGGTCAAATATAAACACTTAATCTAATAAGTACCCTTTACGTCCGAGCCATCTACACGCAAACAGATCCCATATACCATTTTGATGTGTGACTACTACTTCTGTGCTACGGGAAGGCCGACCGGAAGGGCGAATCATGGCCTTCATAAAGCCCCAGCACGAGGAAAAGGAAAAAGAAGGGAGGGAAAAGAGTGACGCTTTGCCATGGAAGGAATAAGTCGACTCACCTCTCAAAAGAAAGATGATAACAGGAAGTGACAAATTGAAACATGGAGAGAATTCCGGAACTTCGCTGCATATGAAAGAAGCAGTCGCCCAGTACAACAATCTTGGGACTACTATTCAGATGAATACATGTAGGATGTGGTAGCCTGGCGTGTGATACAATACCACCTAGGATAAAGCTGAACTAATTTTCTTTTATTATTCGACGTACTAGTAACGAATATATTATTACTGATATAAAAGTTTTCCGAACTGTTTCGAAACGAAGAACAAGATGATACATAAATATAAGAGCAACGTCGTTGGTCACCAGAATAGCCTATAATTCAGTTCTCTCCAGAAGGATAAGAAAAGAAGCACTTGAAAATGAGAAAGAAGGTCAACATAAACATATAGGAATACAGAATTTAGGCCAAAGTCCAAGCGCTGGGACCTGTGAGGTCATTCAACGGTGAAAGGGAAACTGAGAGTAAGAAGGTTTTAAAGTGTAACAGGTGGGAAACCTCGTAGTTGCACCATGAAACAATTGTTAAAGAAAGTGGAAAGTCAGATGGAAGAAAGAGAATATGAACGAAGGTACAGTAAAAGGAATGAAAGAGGTTGCAGCTAAGGGCCGAAGGGACGCTGCAAAGAACCTTAAGTAATGCCTATAGTGCACCACGTGAGGTGCACTGACGGCATTAACCTCCAACGGGTAAGGTTAACATAAAGCTTTCTTAACTAAAACGAAGAGCATTTACGGCAGCGAATATAACTGAACACTCAAAATGCTGACAGATATGACGTTGAATGTCACGTCCATCAAACAACAGAAGAATTAGATGGAAAAGCGGGTAGTAGGGTGCGGTGAGGGGATGAGGTTTGCAGATGACAGAGTTACTTGGTGAAGAGACTGGAGAAAAAACTTAAGCGTTTGTAACAGGAGAAAGTTCAAAATGAATTTTAGCAAGAAAGGTCCTGAGGGCAAATGGAAACAAAGAAAATGAAGAACTGAATGAAGTAAGAATGGTGGAAAAAAGGAAGTGGTCGATTTTTATAAGCATTTCAGATAAATATAACGGATGTTGGCAGAATGAGAGAAGTTACATCAGAGGTAGGTGAAGATGGAGAGGTAACAGTTTTGCTGATCGGAATCGCTAGATAAGCCAGTTGAGTTTCAGTTCATTACCACACCCTTTCATATGCATTGTAACTCACATATCAATAAATGACCTGCGGCTCGCTCCCCAATAATTTAACTAGTTTATTGAGAGCACCATAAATACATCCCAAATTGCTGCAGAATAATACACATCCATAACACAAACATGTAATTAAATGTTTGTAATTAAATTATTTATATTATTCATCAGTTTTTTCGAATGCACTGATATGTAGACAGTTAGGCTTGCATGTTCATGTATTTTTGACACATGGCAACGCTATAAAATCAAAGCGGTTTCAGTATGAATTATTTTGTGGTTAACACCGTCTACCTTCCAATAAATTATAGATTTTAATTCCCTTATTTCGATGGGGATGGTGATATTATAACCTTTTAATATCCCGTACAACCGTTACAAGTTCGTCGTTGGGAGAGTCGGTAGATTTGTGGGCTAGCACTCTCTAGGCCCGAGTTCGAGTCTCCGGCCGGCTAATGAAGAATTAGAGGAACTTATTTCGGTGATAGAAATTCATTTCTCGCTATAATGGTTCAGATTCCACAATAAAGCTGTATGTGTCCGTTGCTAAGTAACCAACTGGTTCTTAACCACAAAAATAAAGTCTAATCCTTCGGGCAGCCCTGGTAGAGCTGTTAATCAGCTCAGTGGTCTGGTAAAACTAAGGTATACTTAACAACCGTTGCACCTGTCCACCAAGTAACTATGGTATCAGGAATAGTACGAGTGGATAAAATGCAAAATCTGATGGAACTATCGGCTGCATCTGGCCTAATAAACACAAATCCCTTTGCAGTTCATAGATTATTTCTGCTGAAGAAGCCGTAGTGTCATAATGAAACACCTTTAAGTGTCTTGTATAAAAATATATTCAGTGCTGAAGGCAAATTCAGTGCTGAAATGTTATATACGTATATAATTTCCCCTTCTCAGAATGTCATTTTGGGAATATTTCTATCCCTGTGCTCTTCTCCACCTTCGATGCAACATCCGACAACTTCCAGGTACATTATTCACCACCTATGTCAAAGAGACATAATGGATTTTTGTGGAAACCGGCTAAAATAAAGAAAGGAACAATCATCGTAAAGGAATAGTCAGATCTGCCTTTTAGACGACGGAATATTCCAAGATTTGGGAATATTGCAAGCTGGAAAAAACTCCGAATCTTGACAGCAGAGGAAAGGGAGCAGTCACTGGAGTGCGCATATAAGAGGTTTACTGAGTTCCTAGTAAGATGGCTAAGAGGTGACCTGACAGGTGTTACGGGGCACCCTGACAAGGGAGGGAACAGAATCCTTAACCTAAACGAAACATTGGCTTAAACAGGATCTACAGAAAATTTTGACTTTGGAGAGGCACTCCAAAGATGAATCAATACTCCAAAATTGGGGAGAGTAAGAACAACATACGCTTCAATGTGTCGAATAAAGGAATAACTTGTGGCAACTAACAGTCAAATTAAATGTTCAGAAGTGCAGATAGCAGTTGGAATTGGTGATCTCACTAATTAATTTTTGGACAGAAAAAGACAGAGAATGAGGTCCAAATTGTCTTGGTGGTATTAATTGTGACTAAGTCACAGGTCCTCATAAATAATATTCACAAAATCAAAGCTATTTACAGAAAAACAAGCTTAATTTGTAACCGAGTGTAAAAAAACTCAAATGAAAAAATTAAAAAAGTAGGTAAGTCTGGGGAGAAGAAACAGTTAGTCACCCACCATCAGATCAAAGATGAAGCCAGCTTTTGCAACTGTGGCCGAAGACTATGGATTTACATAGGAAAGTACAAGGGAAGGTATGACAATTTTGAAAACCGTAATAGTAAAGTTCTAATTAATAATTACATTCACATACAATATATATATATATATATATACAACATATATATATATATATATATATATATATATATATATATATATACTGTATATATATATAAGAGATCTTGTATATATATATATATATATATATATATATATATATATATATATATATATATATATATATATATATATATACAAGATCTCTTAATTTTACGATTATCTCACTTTTCTGTATAAGTTTGCCACTGCAAACATATACATACATACACATTTTATATATATATAATAATAAAATATATATATGTAATATATATAGATATATATATATATACACAGTATACACTGTATATACTGTATATATATATATATATATATATATATATATATATATATATATATATATATATAACGTATCATCATCAGATTTTCACTGATCCACGTGGCATGAAGTTCAGCGGTATTATTAGTGTCTGGTTTATTTTTGATTTCTGGTAGCCAAAATAAGAGAACAGAGGTTGACATCAGTGCAATGTTATTTTTTAAACCATAATGGGAGTATGAAAATTTCAGTACAGTATAACAAAACAGCAGTACAAAATATGCCTGGGACATTCACTCCCATTGTTAATTGGAGCGAAAGTGTAGTACTGGCTTTTTATTGGACTCCGTTGATTGGTGCACCGAATTTTGATTGAATGGCCAGAGGCTAGGCAAACCCGATGCGCAAACGCTAACTGGGGGACTTTCTCTTAACTGGCGGATTTTTCCTAACCAGGGGAAAGCGGAGGCCTGTTTGTTTCAGGTTGCGGTGCCAAACCTGCCACGTAAGACGCTCAGTTAGTATTAATTATAATTTACCAATGCTTCTAGTACCTCTTAAATGAGGCATTCTTTGATATAATCACATCGATGAGTTTCTTGTCAACTTACGAAGCCTGCATTACAATCTGACTATCTATACATTTCTTTTGTATATATCTGAAATGTTTTTACAGTTACTTCTGTTAAAGGTAAGGGGAAGCGTATCGGCAGTCATCGTATTTTTGTATGGTCTATGGAGAGGGGACTATAGCACCCTGCAAGAATAAGACTAAACATACGCAAATGTACGATGAAACTGTTAAAGAGCCCGTGCTCGACAAGTACAGGTGGATTTCTTCCTAATTTTGCCGTCAATGTTGACTACAAGTTTATCCCCCTTTGGACAATTACAACCTGTAGTAGATTTTTCCCCACTCTTTTTCATTGTTCCAACTCGAACTGCAATCTTTGTACACATACAGTCCTCTTGACTCAACCTTGACTTCTCTTCCAGATTATGTAGTTAACAACCAGTCATCGCCGTCTATTGCAGACGTCCAGTCAGTGTAGTTGAAAATTACATTATGACGAGACTCTGGCGGTAATTACTTGAGTTTAAGAATGTTTGTTTATTCTCCTTACACAAACATAAATTCCGTAGCCAGCAAAAAACGTTGGTACAGAGACTACTGCTGTACCTCGGCAGTACCGCCACAGGATTTTAAGCCAACAACCTGACAATTCAATGATTTTGTAGGAACGTTGGTTTATTTGGGTCAGATTACTTCACACACACACACACACATACATATATATATATATATATATATATTATATATATATATATATAGAGTATATATATGTTATATATATATATATATATATATATATATATATATATATATATATATATATATATGTGGTACACACACACACACACACACACACACACATATATATATATATATATATATATATATATATATATATATATATATATTCAACACCAAGCCGTTTCTCATAACAGGAATGGCTCCCTTGAGAAAAATGTCTTTACCATATTCATACTTAACTACTGAATTTTGGGGTGAACTCTTGTGCACGAACCTTTCACGTTAAACGCCTTGCACTTCTGCGGAAATGCTCAACAGCATCACGACAAACCCTAAACGCTGAGCCATTCATCTAAATCTTGCATATCTCGCTTGCTACCTGTTGAGACCGTTCGCTGTCAATGCCTCCTTCACACCACAAATCCAGAACTTCCTATGTATCTTCTTCCTCCTCATAGCACTTTCGAATTGTACATTCTTTTCTATAACCTATTTTTATTTATTCTTAGCATATAACCGAACAATCTCATACCACCAATTGCATACTTTCACCTACTCTAACCTTTTTCCCACTTGTACTCAAATTTCTTAGCCCTTTCATTCCTTTTGTGCACCAGAGACTATTATGCAAACAATTCATTTCTGTAGATTGAGCAGCTTTTCCTTTCATTTGCATTTAACGTTCACATTTCGTTTCCATAAAGGAGAGTTGGATAAACATATCCTTCATCACATACCTTACATTCCATAGCATCTCCAAGTTTCTTCCCGTCTTTACAAACATCTGTCACCATCCTTGCTTTACCTAGTCTGTAACTCACCTCCTCTCTCATCCTACTACCATCATCCAAGATCTAACCCAAAATACCCATATAAATAAACTGCTTCTATTTTCCCCATCATCCATGTTAATATTCATAGCCTCCACTCTCAAAATTCTTATTCTTTCTCTCAACTCTCTTCTCTTGCAAACAGTTTTAAGCTGGCTTACCAGCTTCTACACTTTCATTATATCCAATCAGATCTGTTACATCCGCAAACATCAGGATTTCCATATTCTATTTACAATCAATTTTCTTCTGATTCCAGAATTTCCCATCTCCGTTTACTGTTCTTTCCCTGACTTCCCGCATCACTCCAGACATTAGGATATTCAATATTCAAGTAGACGTAACCAACAAGCTTCATTTCCACTGCTAAAAGTAAACCTTTTTTTCATTTTCGCTCTCAACTTACACTCTATGATATACAGTACATTTTATCACATACCTTCCCAGTTCTTCAAGAGTCCAGTATAGTGTGTGTGTGTACACACACACACACACACATAATATTATATATATATATATATATATATATATATATATATATATATATATATATATATATATATATATATATAAGCATTTATATAACATTTATATACATGCATCATACATATATGTGTGTATATATACTATACACACACACACACACACATATATATATATATATATATATATATATATATATATATATATATATATATATATATATATATATATAAACATACATATACACATATACACTGTGTGCGTGGATAGTATGCAAATGTATGTTTCTTGTACAAAATCTATGCTGGACAGAAACCAAACGTATTTTTCTGTATAATCTGCGACAAGATTGGCTTTTATAATTTTGTAATCAAGGCTTTTTATTTTTTGTAGTATTTCTTCTACTCTACAGTCGGAGGTTAAAGAAAGAAAGTGAAACAAATGATTTTGAGCGAATGCGATAAAAGGAGGCCACAAAATAAAATTCATGGATACACTTGATCAATTCTTATGAAACAAAGTTGGAGACAAGAGGGATAAACGAAAGACGACCTATAGTTTTTCTTGAAAATATTTGTATCGAATGAGAGTAATAAATATAAAAATACTAAAATCAGAAGGAACTACCAGTGAGTATATACACAAAAAGCACTGAAGAAAGACAATTCAGGATCTGGACATGAAATGAATGAAGATGTCACCATCTGGGAGCTGAGACCTCTGCAAACTAGTTCTTAATTGGTTAAGAAACTCTCGAACAGGTGTTCACAAGAATTGAATTCTCAAGTCAATCCAGAATTTAGTTATCATGGACGCATGGCCGTAAGTTCGCGAGTGGGACACAATGAGAACCGTTTTCACTTGTTTTTTGGTTGACCGAAGATTCTCACAATTGTGAATGAATCCTAAAAATATTATGTTAAAAAACTGCAAGAATAATTCATGAGCATGAAATATTAGGTTCAAAACTCTGTTAAAAGCGTTCAGTAGAGATATTACACACGAAGCAACACATGCGCGCGCGCGCACACACGCACGCGCGCGCACACACACACACACACACACACACACACACACACACACATATATATATATATATATATATATATATATATATATATATATATATATATATATATATATATATATAATTATGTAATTTCCACATTCGACCATTTCCCCAAAGAAAGTTGGTCCAGAAAAAAACAACTAATGGTCACTGCCACATTCAAACTTTCCACCCGCTGACTTAAAAGTTCCTAGCATTAGCGGCTTCATATACCAACACAAAGCTAATCAGCAACTTCTCAAATCCCATTACTCACGACACCAGTCACCCCTGCTGGCTCGCATTCTCGCACCTCCTGCATACTGAAGCCCTTCTTTTCCAATTTCCCTCATCCTTCCTGACATTTCAGTGTTCATTTTTTCACATGTTCGTTTGAACCATCCCAATACAAATAAATACATACGCACACACACATATATATAATGTATATAATATTCACAATGACGTCTTAATTTTTCGACTTTGTCACATTTTTTTTAAATATACTTATCACTGAAATCCTTTTATTCAAACCAAAAATAAATGATGACATTTTCACGTCGACAACTTCAACCACCTAGTCCTTTCTTTGTATTCAAAATCCACCCTTTGCTTTATAAAGGATATAAAGGATAGTTGTTTCATAAATCTCTTCACAATTTTCACCTTTGATGTACACAGACACTACAGTTCTCTCCCAGATCTTTTGCATTCCCTTATATACCATCATCCCTAATACCGTCAACATTACACCTTTATTAATTCTGTCATAACCTTTTACTAGGTTCATGTATGCCACATTCACCTTTCTCATTTACTCTCGAACTTCTAACATAAATGTTTCATAGGGCATTTTAAATTCTCAATCTCCTATTTCCCTCCTACTTCCATAGGCATTCTTAAACTTACGGTACTCCTCCCATTCGTTTATCATTCTCGCATGCTTCTCGTCTATCTTCCACATTCAGCAAATTGTCAATATACTCTCTCCATCTACCACTGACTCTGTTTAAATCAAACAGCACCTCTTGAGATGCATCTTTTATTTTGATCTTTTGATATTTTAACCACCTTCTGCATTTGATTCTCTATATAAAAAAACTTCTTATTCTCCCCTACTATTCTCCCTTAGTCATTCGCTCATAGTCAACCCTCTACTTCCACTACTTGTTCCCCTTATCTCTCCTACTTCCGTCTTGATTACCTTACCTTTTTATTATGTAACTGCACTTCAAGCGATCTTTTTCTTTCCGTTACTCAACCTCTCGCTTTCTCATCCCAACACTTAAAATTCCCTCTATGTAACTTTTTCTGACGACAAATGCTCCCTGATGACTCTATGACCCCCACCCACCCCTGGACTTTTATATACTCCTCATATACTCGTTCTACTTCCTTGTCCTTGACTACTGCCCATTTTTCATTAAATTTCTCCTAATGCACTCTTCCGGATTCCTTTGTATGAAACTCAGTTCTCTTAATTATATTCAAAGTTACCATTTTACCTCTTCCTCTGCAACTTGATGTTACATTTATTTTATCTTTTTCTTAACCAAATAATGATTTATTATATCTTCTCTCACCATTTAACTATCGAAATTGCTCTGACATCTACTGTGTCAAGACATATGCCAAAAAAACTCCCTCACCATTTTCTCTGTATTTTCAGCAATCAAGACCCTTCTTGAACACTTTCCCACAATACTCCCAACAGTCCCATGTATTTCAGAAATTCAATGTCTAACAACGTCGCATCTCTTTCTCTGGCAGCTAGCTTTGCATTCCAGTCACTTAGCACAACTAATCTTTCATATTCACCAAACTCTACAACATAGATTCAGACTCCCTTAAAACATCCTCTTTCACTCAATCTTTTCCATTCTTGGATCTTACACAGTTAATATCGGGTCCTTTCAGAGTCTGCTTCACAATACAAGCATTATCCAATTCACAGCAAAGCAGCATGCACTTATCCTGCACACTTATATCTTCATTTTTTCGTTTTGTTTTGCACACACATTATATATATATATATATATATATATATATATATATATATATATATATATATATATATATATATACATATATATATATATATATATATATATATATATATATATATATATATATGTATATATATATATATATATATATATATACACACGCACATATATGTATGTATGTGTATATATATATATATATATATATATATATATATATATATATATATATATATATATATACATATACATATACAGGCTAAAAAGAAATCTTACATGAGTTAAACAATCAAGTAAAATGAGAGGGAGATAACAAATACGCGGTCATTCAATATGAGTATGAAATATACAAGAAAATGGCATCCGCACGATGCCAAAAATCATATAGTCGTCTTCGGTGAGGGTCAGTTCGATATAAGGAACCTTCAGTATCCCATTAGCTCTCAAGTTAAAGCTTGAAAAATATCCACGCATTTTGAGGTTAGCATTCCGTTCTATTCAAACTCTTTTCATGATCTTTTTTTACTAGGGAAATTTCAAATAAATGTCTTGCCTCCTAACCAATTTGGGCTTTTGCAGTACGTCTGGTTTTTAGGGATGTGATTCCTCTATGTAAGCTATAAAAATCTGAGTAGGGGAGAAGGGCAACAGAGGAGGGATGCGGACCTTTCCGGAAGGCCCCTAACCGTTTACAAGGAGAAACTGCAATGGCCATGAAAAAGGAAAGATATTTTCCCCCTACAACAACGGCATTCAGTTAGCTTTGATTAAAGCGGCTGTGTGTGAAGTCTTTTTGGATAAACTTACCGTTAACTTCAAATCTGCCAATCCAGGCCAACCAATGACTGCCAAAATGAGTCTCAAAATGTCAGCTACCATGCGAATACTTCAGTTATACTTTAAGAGATTTGATTTAGTAAAAAAAAAAAAAAGAAAAAAAAGAAGAGAAAACATTTATAGACATATATGACATATATATAGATAGATATATATAGATAGAGATAGAGATATATATATATATATAAGATTCGTGAATCATGGAATAAAACTAACGAATATACATGTGGATACATCTTTCACAGAAAATACTATGAAATTATATACTACAGAGTCTACCAGCTGAACAAACTGCCAAACAGTAAGAAACAACTAGGGGTGATAGTTAAGGTACCCGACAAAATTAAACACAAATGATTATGACACTGCGTAATCACGTGTAAATTAAAAAGTACAAACTGAATTGCTTCTAACTTTATTACTTTCCCAATAACTTTTATCATTTTTTCTCAAGAAAGCATCTCCGAGTAAGTCGGTATTTTCCTTACTTCAACGAGACTGGAATTAGATTGAGAGATAACTAAAATGACAAGTCCTAGAACAAGTAAGTGCTAGGAGAGGAATCAAGACAAATTGAGTCGACTTATTGTTTTGGTATGAGGATACGGCATGCAGGAAGAAGGGATCTCGCGTGGTATGCTACTTCAAAAGAAGTGAAATATAGTATCATGACGAATAAATTTCTTTCGAAATATTTAAAGTAAAGGCGGAAGTTTTGAGGTCCACATGATTAATGAAAATCTGGCGATCGAAGAAAACTTTTATTATGTCGTATGTGAAAACTCTTTTGGAATCTGATACAAGGGAGCACGCAAAAGCCAGGACATGGAGAAAATGTGAAAAATAGTAGCTTAATTAAAAATTCTGTAAAAAAAAAAAAAAACGCTTACAGGCTTATAATATTGCTTACTTTCAAGGACATCAGGCCTCATCCGAACATAAAGAAAAACTGACAAAAAAATTTTTACTTGGTCGCTTGGCTGAACCTGAACTGTCGCACACAAAAAGCTTTTTTAAAAGCTTTTTTTTTTTGTGAAAAAGTTATTTTAGCAATACATCAAAATGGAAGAAGGTAAGACTTTAAGATGTTTGGAAGGTAAAAGGAAGTTCACGGTCAGACGCCGGAAAGCACTAATAAAGAAACCAGAAATGATTCTGTATTTATTTCTCCCAGCTGGGAGAATCTTTTAAGTTATACAATACGTCCCACAAAATCGTTAAAAAGATTAAGGGTCTTTTTAGATCTATTCTTTGGTCACGAGAAATTCTTTTGCTTATTTCAACTTTATAAATGTTAGGCTTACATTGACCCCTCGCAGCTTACAGAGCAATATAAACAAGATAAAAAAGATATGTGGCCCTGCCTAGAACTTCGGATAGTCATAAAATATTTAAGATGAAGTAATTTCAATGGCAACACAGAAACTTTTTATGAATCCTGAAATTATTCTCTCTCTACATCCATCTCATGCCACAAGAAATCTGTTAGCAACTCCGAAAATGGCCATAGTAAGTACTGACTTCCAACTGCCGGACTAGAGTCAGACTGCTAAGTACTACGTAAGGAGAGGGTGGAAGATCGCAAAAGCATAAAAGTCAAGTTTAATTACTAGCATTCTTAGTTAATTGAAATAAAAAAGTAACTTTTCTGAATTCTAGCTTTATTACTATAATAATGCCATGCAGAGAATTCATGTAACAACTTTTCTTGAGTGTAGGGAATATTACTGTGTCCTTCACTTTCATTTAATATAATCGCTCTCCTAACAAATCGACAAGTCACTTACGAAAATAGGTTAGTGACACTGAAGTAGCAGATGATGGTTAGTAGTTATATTTTCCTCTACTCAATTTAGCATTAATAATCTCTTCTTGTCATGTGACAACTTTCATAATGCTTTTATTAGTAAAACACTCTGAATATGATGTCTTTTTAATCGAAATTTCTACTTGACCTTCGTTTGTTTTAGCTGCCTGCCTATTCCTGACATCATCTACATATTTATATGTAATTCATATATGGCTTGCCCTATCTGGCCAGGGATCAACCACTAAATTCCCTTAAGCCTTTAAACATTAACTTGAATATGGAATCTGCCATATTTTAACTTTACCTTGTCGGCATCTGAGTCCCGGCTTCGTCATTAATTTCCAGTTAAGTGAATGCAGCCTCCCTTAAAAGCAAGTTCCAAGGAATTCAGATATATTTTCTACATGCCCCCTTACTGCATAACGTGATCCTGGAGAGTCGAAGAATAAATCTGTCTGTCATATTACTGGCGCTGTCAAGCCACTTCCATAACGCCCGCAGTTCCTTGTTACATGATTGAGTAGACAAGGAAGGGCAATCTTTCTGCTTATTTCCACTTTAAGTTCACTAAGTAACTAAGAGAATGAGTATTGGTATCGTTTTTCTAGTTGTTTTCTACAAATTATGGCTCTCACTGTTGACGCTGGTTTCCTTAACTGTTACGTTAATCTTTCCAATTGGGCAGGTTTTATGCCAACATTTCATGTTGCCTTTGTTTTAAAGGACTGCTTTGAAATTTTTTGAATAATTAAGAATTGATAAAGTAAGAAACGGGCAAGAAAAGCTAACAGAGTGGCACGACGTACCAAATTCTAATCCTTGGCCAAACGGCATTTTCTCTTTTCTGTAAGTGATGCCTCTGAATGATGCTCTTTTTTTTTATGCCAAACCTAGTTAACCTTGTGAGATCCTTGCTGACCTGGATTCTCCAGTGCTTATATGCGTTAAGCATGTTTCAAAGGATACCCTGCGTATTACTAACAAGTGGCTGCTACTGGGTATTTGCCCTTATTTTAAGGTTCTGGGCGATCCTTTGTTAGCTTTGTATATGAATGGACCGCGCCTCTTCTCCTAGGCATTCTGACTTCTCATTCTATAGGTGCTTCTACGTTCAAACCCTCTGATAGGATTATAAAGGTCAGTTGCAGTCGCAAGAGAATGGACAGCGAGCCTTCACACACATACCAGGCACTTCTTGAAGTTCCTGAGTGTCATTCTGAATAACTTGAATGTATTTCCAAGTCTCTCACACACTGAATTCTTCTTATGCCGTTTGTGCTATGTAGGCAATTCATCTCGACATCTTCAACCTGTTTGCTTTCATTTACTTTATAAATCCACTATTCAGACATTCCAACCTTCGCATCCACACACACACACATATATATATATATATATATATATATATATATATATATATATATATATATATATATATATATATATATATATATATATATATATATATATATATATATATATATATATATATATATATATATATATATATATATATATATATATATATATATGCGCATTTATTTAACACTCTACCTCAAGAGATTCATCAAGAAAGTACTCGACCCCGACGAATTTACGCATGAGACCTAATGAAAAATCTCAACGCGGGGGGCATTAAATTTCTGGCATAAACTTTTGCGCAGCGCCACGTATTCAAAGTCAGAAACAAGTAAATGCCATTAGCAACAGCCGAGAGTTGGTTCGCCTGAGCGATATGCAAATAGCATAACCTTTGATGGAACCAAACGTCGTTAAAAACGCCAAATGTATTCATTACCGCTCCAAACTATGAACTGAAGTTCATCGAGTGTGGACGACAAAAGCTTGGCTGCAAAATCTATATTACGCCACCAATCGATATTTCAACAAAAGATTCAGATTTGCCAACAAAAAACTACTTATGCTACCAATCCACTTCACCCAAACGTACCTTTGTGCCATTGATCGGTGGAATTGAAAGAGAGAGAGAGAGAGAGAGAGAGAGAGAGAGAGAGAGAGAGAGAGAGAGCCCTCGAATATTCCCAACAAATTTCAAGAATGCTGGTTGCTATGCCATTGTTTCCCAGAGATGAAAGAGGAGTGATTTTAACCGATCGTTTCTTATCCAAAGGGAAATGAAACTGGAGATGGTCTCTCACTCTCTGTCCATACTCTCTCGTCTCTCTCTCTCTCTCTCTCTCTCTCTCTCTCTCTCTCTCTCTCTCTCTAAAATGCTAACTTAGTTGTACATGAGTATGAGCTTTTTGTTATTATTCATATGTATATATCGACTGAACAAACTAAACTGATCGCTCATGCTTGCCCAACAAGCTCTCACAGAATAAGATGCTTGTTTACGTAAGATTAAAACTAAACGAATGAAAACAAGAATATTTATAAATTTAACTAATGGCAATGGGAAATACATTAGCAAGAAGAGAGCGTATGACAAGACGCTTTCAAAAAATGATTTGGTTTACCGCAGAAACTTCAATATCCATATTGGTGTTAAGAAGCATTGTTCTCCATTTATTTAAAAATCTCTTGTATTAAGTAGCTAACGCTCTGCAGGACGAGTTGCACACATATAGAATATTTCTGAAGGAAATAGTTACGGGACAAAACTAAGTTCATGGATCAACTTCATTTTTGTAAGGATGTGTAACAGTTTCGCGTGTAAGCATTTTCTTCGATCATTGGTTACAGTTAATTCTTAAAACTAAAGTATAAGAATTTCTGAAGTGGCAAGAGTCTCTAGCAGAAGGCCAGTTCAATCTAAGAACAACAACAAACTGCTGGTTATCTAATTTGTATACTCAGTCCCGTTCTGGTGTTCATGTGACTGGTCACTTGTAAAAAAAAAAAAACAGATTTTGCTTCCTATGAATGTCCTTATGCGCTCCCTTTTAGGAAGTAAGGAATTTAAAATGTTAAAATTTATGAAAAAACTCGAAACTTAATGCGAAGGAATTCAAACTCTGTCTTTGAAAGAATATATATATATATTTTTTTGCGGCGAGCCTTATCCTTTATTCAGTATGGATAGTAGTCAGCCTTGACTAGCTCTTTCCAAGCTCTCGTGTCCAGCCTGTTCCCACAATGGGCTGCCGCTTAAACTATCGTCTTACTGTTTTCTATTCTACCATTTCTTTTCTATTATTCTTTTCTGTATTCAATTCAGTAAATCAAGAAAAATTTCACTGTTTCATCTGAATAAAGAGCATGAATTTTGCATAGCAAATCTTCTGCTGATGCATAATGTGTCTCGGCGCTGCAATAGCTATTTACTTTTACACAGTTCAGTTATTTTTTGACTCAGCCTTTTCTCTTTTTCATTACTGACTTTCCTTGTTTCTGCATCTAATATACCACAAAAAATCCTTTAACTAGCAGCCCTACTTTGAAACTTGAGATTCTTATTGGGCTCTACTAACATGGGTCGAGTAGAAAATACCTGTGTATATAAAACATTCTAGCAGAGTGCTTCAGGTAAACCTAAGAGTTAGTCATGTTTTTTCCAACTTTTGTGATATTCCCAGCGTTAGTGAGCGTACACGCATTTTGGTTAAACTAGTAAATTGTCGCATAACTAGCAAGGTATGATGTACAGTAAGGGCAAGATTGACTTCAATTAAATTTCAGCAGATATTGTGATACTTTACATCGATACGAAATTTGCTCACTCTGAAGGGAATGGAATGGAATGGAACGGAATGGAATATGAAATTTAGACTTGAAGCCAAGCACTGGAATCCGAGGGATTATTCAGCACTATAATGAATTTGATTTGAGATGAATAGTCATGGTAATGAATTTATGAGTTAAATAAAATAAAAAAATTATTTTAAAACTATGGTAAAAATTAACAATTGGCAAAAACTGATATTCCACATAAAAAAAACTTTGCATTTAGGATATGCATATAACCTTTACAGTGTAAAAAAGTAAAAAAAAAAAAAAATACATAAACATGGTTATATACACAACTGGAAAAGTGTATATACTACACTTGGCAACCTACCAAGAGGTCGGTATTAAATTTCATTATGGCGGTTATTGTCTCTAAGGAATGCAATTATGTTATTAACAACTACATCACGACCAAGCATTTCTACCAGATACCTGCCCACTAACCCATGTCTTTGCCGAATATAATATAAATGGCATCAGAAATTAATTCATCACACCTGTATCCCCTTTATGGATATTAATACGAATTTCCCAACCAGTCGTTATTAGGTTAAAACGCGGTTGCTGTCAACCAGTGATTTCCGAACTGATTGGAAGATGGAGTTTATGAATCTGAGGTCTCTTTTCAACTCTGTTTCCTCTCGTTCTCACTGTCGTATTACAATTATCAGCACGTCCAACGTCATCTAATTAGACCAATGTTCGATCCCCAAACAGCACGTGGAGGGAATGGAATTGGCTCATTTTATAAAGACCAGTATTCCCCGTAACGCTTTAGTTACTCAAACACGAAAACAATAAAAAAAATAATCTTGGGTACGCAAGCTTATATTATTAATGAATTATAATCAGATTATGTACTCGAAAAAATAATAGTTAAAAACGCATTTGGGGCACAAGAGGGCATAATGTGTAACAGCGACCTGTGCGGTTGATTTCTAAAACAATTATCAATAAACAACTACTTAAAAGTTCACATTGGGAAAGCATATAAAGCCAATGATTTACACAGATTCGGCAAAATATACGAAATCTTGCATGAACTTGGAGTGGTTTCATTAAAGAATTATGATTGGATTATTTTCAACAAAAATAATGAAGAAAAAATCTACAGCAATAATAAGACTTTTTTTCTATGCTACTGAGAAGGCTGAGGACAATGAAGAGATAAAAGAATACGAATAAAATTGCCATTACTCCGAACGTGGTGTAACAACCCTGACATGTCTGATGGCACATGGCTCTCAATCAATCAGTCATTTTTCTCTAACGTCCCATCACACGAGTGTTTTAGAAAATGTTAAATTGTCTTTACGCTTGCAAACCAAGCTTTCACTGAAGAGAAAGGAAATATGCGAAAGAAGATCGAATAACAAACATAAAAGCATTGATCGGAAAAGACTTTGTAAAAGACGTTTCAATCTGATATATGCGTGTATATATGTATATGTATGTATGTATGTATGTATGTATGTATGTATGTATATATATATATATATATATATATATATATGTATATATATATATATATATATATATATATATATATATATATATATATATATATAAAGTTCTGTATATATATATATATAAAGTTCTGTCATGAACTTTTGCCGCTCTCTGGAGATCACTTTGAGAGACGGGAAGTGCCGAATCCTACTCCACCGAGATTTAAATCCTGTAGGGGTGGCCCGTTGGCGAAGTGTGACCCTAAGGAGGGCCCTCTAAGTGGCCCTAAGGCTGCCTCCTCAGGTAGAAACCTACCTACAGTAAAACGAAAATGACTACGAACATGGCTTCGTTAGCTACGGTGCCAAACTTCTTCCTGACTTATAATCTGACTGCAGTTAATCTGCATCTCTCGATTCGGGGTTCTTTAATCCGGTCATAAAATCCTGCTTATCCATCCCAAGGGCTTTCCAGTAGCCAATAACAGTATTTTCTTTTCATCGCATTATATTTATTTTCATCAGTGAGACTGGGATAGATGTTGGGCATTTTTATAATTCATTTACATGATTACAAACTAAATCATCCTTATCATACAGTTTAATATGTATCAAATCTTCATTTATTGCAGTTTTTTTTTACTATAAAATATCCTTTACTCGTCATCAAATCACAGTTTTTTTCGCTCATATTGCGTCTTCAGTGTTAGAAACGCAATAATAGTGTGAAGGTGTTTACCCTTTCTGACCTGGTTTAGGGAAGATATGGCAGCGTTTTTGCCACATCTACAATACATCCCAACTTAGGTCAAGGGTTTATGAATCACATCTGGGAAAAGCGGCACCGCCGAAAACGTACTATATGTTCGTTGTCATTTTGGTTTTACTGTACAAGCGAATGGGGCTGATTTGCCGAAGCAAGGTACCCCAGAATTCCCCCGAGAACCCCGGAGGAGGACCCTGATCGAACCGAGGACAGTGGAAGGCGATTTCAAATGAATACCTGACAGGATTTATAACTTGAAAATATGGTTAGCTACGTATTATGTAAATTTGGGGATGTTATGTAGCAGTTTTGATTTTGAATGTTTTACAAAACTATTAATGAAATGTCACAAATACTATAATTTCTGATTTATTTTATTAACAACTGAAGCTGTCAATAGCATTTAAAATATTTATCTCGTGTGTAGGTTAACCTTCCCATATAAACTGTACGTCTTGGTATCTTACATCCTCCCATAAAGGACCCGAAGACCTCGGAAGTTGTCCAAGACGCTTGGCCGGAGTCCCCTAAGAACTTCCTCGCTTTAGGCTTACGTGGAGTTACCTGTCATTCGAGGCTTCGTATAAATACCGACCTTGCAGTTCTCTGTTGAAACCAGAGACATGGCGACTGGAGCTCGTGAACTTCGAGATTTGAATAAGGTTGACGATGAAGCGCATGATTTAAAATATTGCAGTGAAATATTCAGTAATTCCTATAATTAGGAAGTAAAAAATGCGCCGAAGTTTCTTCGGCGCAATCGAGTTTTTCTGTACATCGTATAATCAAGGCCACCGAAAATAGATCAATCTTCGGTAGTCTCGGTATAATGCTGAAGAGCCGCGCCCATGAAACTTAACCACGGGCCGGTGGTGGTCTATCCGCCGTTCCCAGAAGCACGATTATGGCTAACTTTAACCTTAAGTAAAATAAAAACTACTGAGGCTACAGGACTGCAATTTGGTAAGCTTGATGATTGGAGTGTGGATGACCAACATACCATTTTGCAGCCCTCTAGCCTAAGTAGTTTTTGAGATTTGAGGGCGGGCAGAAAAAAGTGCGGACTGACAGACAAAGCCGGCACAATAGTTTTTTTTCTTCAGAAAATCAAAAAGAGGCATTTCCATACAAGATTCATAACCACTGAATCTGATGGCATTACCATTATTATCATCCTTGGGCTGTCGGCAGCATCATTTGGTGGTAACTTGCTTGGACCTCTAAATGGGGGATACGGGATTATAGGCTACACGTTGCTGTTGAAGCATTGTCGTATCTTTCTTCATGTATAGTATCTTCTCGACAATCGATATTCACGTGACATTAGACTATTTGGCACACATTCGTCGACGGTGTCTACTGTATTATTTACTACAGCAACACCAAAAGTTTGAAAATCTAGAAGTCTTATCGGTAACTGTCGTTATGATATTAAATTATTAAAAAAAGATAGGTATTCATTGGGAAGGACGGCGTTAAAAGCAACACAATGTTAATATATACATATAGTACATATATATATATATATATATATATATATATATATATATATATATATATATATATATATATATATATATATATATATATATATATATATATATATATATATATATATATATATATATATGTAATGCGTATTAGAGAGAAAGAGAGAGAATAAACATTATTACTTATTTTCTGAATTAATCCTTCTTGCAGCAATTTGTTGACAATTGTATAAAAGAAAATAGAAAATGCTTCATTACCAACCAAATTACTTTTAGTTTTTGATTAGAGCAATCAAACAAAATACAGTTCATTGTATTTTTTCAGAGTCACCTATCTCGTCAAAACAGAGTCGATACCAAAATCTCTCGGCGATTGCAAACTACTTGCAACATGTCAGGGATGTTATGTTTCATCTTGTTGAAGAATTTGTGACAGAAAAAGTGAAATTGATTATCCGTAGATTATCTGTTTCATGAGGAGACAATAAACATTAGACTGTAAGTTGGAACTGATGTTCAATTTCATATGTATCATACAAATCAGTTTTCCCCCTTCCTGCAATGTGGATATTGTAATTTGGGAAAGTTTGCTTTCAATTTTTCGCCTTCATCCATTCGAACATGTGTACATCATGAATAATAATAATAATAATAATAATAATAATAATAATAATAATAATAATAATAATAATAATAATAATAATCTTCATTATTTATTATTACTGGCATTATTATTTTTACTATTATACTGAAGGTGATTTACCACAAGAGCACCAAATCCATATGTTTTCCTTTCCTTGTATTTCTACTGTTTTGAGAATTTTCCTTTATTTTTGCTTTCTGTGCTGGCGGGGGAGGAGAAGAATAAGTACAGTATATTCATGCTCCGTAAAGGTTAATGGCATTAGTTCACTGTAACAAAATTCATAAATAAGAAAATGTATAATGTTCTTGATATGTTTCAAGCAGTATACAATCGCAGAAGGAATCTGAATTTCTTGGCTTAGAAACACTACAGAGAGAAAGTAGATGGACAGAGAGAGAGAGAGAGAGAGAGAGAGAGAGAGAGAGAGAGAGAGAGAGAGAGAGAGAGAGAGAGGTACCATTTATATCAAGGGGATAACAAGGTAATAACTAGTGCGAAAAAGGGGAAAAGATGGTGTGACACATGAATAAAAATGAGAGAGAGAGAGAGAGAGAGAGAGAGAGAGAGAGAGAGAGAGAGAGAGAGAGAGAGAGAGAGAGAGAGAGATAAAATCTTTACCTAGAAGCATATTACAAATTTAGTATCCATACAGTAGAAACATGGGTCACACATTTCACTTTGCTGATTTTTTTTACATGTATAGGATCTAATTATGAAACGCAGTTAAATCTTAATCCATTGCGATAGGTAGGTAGTTTAATAAAGGACCAAAATACATCACTATTTCTTTGTTATTGCTTTACTCTATCAGGTAGTAGCGTGTAAGTGAAAGATTTGCTTCAGTTAAATTTCAACACACATTATTAAACATTTCTCTGAAGACCTTCAACGAAACTAGTTTTTGTGAGTGGTCCAATTATATACCGGTGCTTAGCTGAGAGCTAAAGGCAGGGAGAACTGAAAGGGCCACCATATTCTACAATTCCACGTCCAAGTTAATGCTGGGTTCTCTACGAAAGAATTTCTTCAGTTATTTTCTTTTGAACTGCAAGGGTTGTACTAGGGAATCGAGAAGTTAAGAGTTTAATTGAGCCACTGAATACAGTTGCAAGCATCGTTTACTCTGGTTTCCTCACACTGTACGTGTCTAAGAAAGGGGAGAGAGAGAGAGAGAGAGAGAGAGAGAGAGAGAGAGAGAGAGAGAGAGAGAGAGAGAGGAGGAACGGGCAGAGAAAGAGAGAGAAAGGGATAGGGGTAGTTTTTATATAAAGGGGGATAATAGGATAATAACTAGAGTGACATAGGGGAAAGTGATAGAGTGATCCATGAATAAAATGAGAGAGAGAGAGAGAGAGAGAGAGAGAGAGAGAGAGAGAGAGAGAGAGAGAGAGAGGGGGGGAAGGAGGACTTTACGTCTTCCCGTTCTAGAACTACGGCTCAGTTACAACAAAAGATCCACTTTTGTCATTTGAAAATTCGGTACAAATATTTTCCAAAACTTCGAGAAATCCTGAAGAAAAATCGAGGGAAACCGCAGCACTGTTATTGGAAGGCTTTGTTAAGGACTAGTATGGACTTTTTTATGGTCACCAATAATGAAATTCAAGTGCCTTTCCAGAAAATTAGAAATTTCTTGTGGGCTTTGGCATAAATGCAACTATTTTTAATACAATCTTGTTTCTATTAATTTTTAAAGCTGCTCTCTCTCCCTCTCTCTCTCTCGCTCTCTGTCTCTCTTTGGCTCTCACATATGTGCAGACAGTTAAAAGTAACGTGTTTAAAGACATACCTGCTACATCTAATACATAATTCAGACATAATTGAGAAGGTAAACTATTATTATTATTATTATTATTATTATTATTATTATTATTATTATTATTATTTATTATTCAAAAGATGAACCCTATTCCTATGGGACACGGCCACCGGGGCCACTGACTTGAAATTTAAGCTTCCAAAGAACATGGTGCTCATTAGGAAGTAAGAGAGGATAAAGGAAAACACAGAAAGAAGAGATCTCACTTATTAAAAAGAAAAAATTAATTAATAAATTAATACATAGATAAAAATGTATTAAAATTCAAGGAGAATAGCATTAGGGTAGTGATGCATTGCATCTTCGCTTGAAGGAACAATAATCTTAAGACCTTTAATCTATCAGATTCACCGTTGCTTAGTGTCTTTTCATTTATAATATATAATATATATATATATATATATATATATATATATATATATATATATATGTATATGTGTGTGTGTGTGTGTATGTGTATTTATATACACTCACACTATACACACACACAAACACACATAAA
>NC_089795.1:63539484-63541984 GCF_040412425.1 Macrobrachium rosenbergii
GTATTATGGTTGAGATTTCTTTGTAGGTATATGAAGTTCCTGTAATGAAAAAGCGACCGTTGTAGCACGCCCAAGCACCAACTCATACCCAGGCACATACATCACATACACTCACAAATACACACACACACACACACACACACACACACACACACACACATATATATATATATATATATATATATATATATATATATATATATATACCATATATATATATATATATATATATATATATATATATATATATATATATATACTCACACTCTTAAATAACAATCAGGTTTTTTGCATGTGCAAGAAAAGGCTAAATTAACTGGTATTTGGAGTAAGAATTTATTCAATATTTTGGAGCTGATTTCAAGGCAATTATTGCTACGACATGTTTACCCTCCTTCCTTAAAAGTAACTTCAAGGAAGAAGAGGGCTTCATTCTCTGTAAGTTACATTTATTCTCCCAAAAACTAATTTCGAAAGTAGTATCACTTGTCACTTTTTATCAAGCTTACTTTTCTTATGCCTTCAAAACTGTCATCATATTGAATAACGGTGTTCTGTTTCCTTATTTTTACCACAAGGCGTTATTCGTAGTCTCCAACTAAAGGAGTCTCTCTCTCTCTCTCTCTCTCTTCTTTAGTGGGCCTCCACCGATGAACAGGAGCAACAGAGGTCAGCCACGACCCAGAAACTTACCCCAGGTACACCATGTAACAAATACTATTGGCGTTACGATTTTACGATGATTGTTGTCAACATGTCAATCATCACAGTGTCTGGGGCCCTCGAGTCCACTCGTCAAGCGGTATCACTCATCTCGTGGAGTTACAAACAAATGGCTGACTTCAGTGGCGCCGGTCAAATGCTTGCAGACTGTCGCAGCTTAGAGACAAGATTATCAAAATATTATGAACACTAATGCATGAAATTGATGCTATACAAATTCAAACCACACAGACACAAAAGCATTTATAAATTAAATATCTGCACGCGAAGAAAGCGTAGGCTACCGATGGTGGACTAAATTGTGCTGTCTGCAAAAACTAGAGATGGGTGAAAAACCATCACTTAGAGTTACTGATTACACTTTTTCTGTCCTTTCTCCAGTTCACTTCAATTGTACAAACACTCGTCGCATCCTCAGTATCACTCATATTTTTCGGGGTATAGACCTTGCTACAGCGTCTTCTCAGATGCATAACATTTTTCTGGTTTCTAGACCATGAACGTAAGGAGCACTGAATCTGTGAGCTAATATGCAAAATGAATTTTCGATTACCATCAGGCCTACAAACTGGAGATATACTCGTAACTTAAGAGCCTTCTCTGCAAGACTTGATCAGATTTGCTATCGATTAACACGAAGTTCAAGGGATACTGAACTGTATCTTTTTCTGTAACATCGATTAAATTTTTCCTGCTAATTTATAGAACAGTGTGTCCTCAAGAGTGCCACCCTCTGAAAGGTGTCCGTTTTTACCAACGTAAGCAGTTATAAACTCTAGATTAGCCTTAGCGACAATCATCAGCGTGTGTGGTTTTGAACATGAAATTTGGAACTAAAGTTAATCCACAAATGATAATTATCACGCTAATCGCTACCCATGAAACTAGCTTGAGGCACGGAACAGGGATGTCCATCGGTTTAGGGGGTACTATCGTGAATACTGAGAAAACCATCTCCCTTTGCAAAATGAAACCAAAATGTAGTATTAATATATATGCAGATGGAAAAGTCAAAGTTAATCCTGGTGACGCCTGAAATGCTGTTAGACGGATGAAAATAACCGTAATCTGCCATCGCGACTTTTATCAAGTGTATTAGCCGAATACGTTCAATTTAATATTAAGAAAATGAACGTTAATTCATCTCTGGCCGTGTTTACTATGCTACCAACCAATCTTTTATTGCAACATTTCATCTGGATACAAAGCATGCAGTCATGTCTTACACTAGTTTTGCGTAGCTTTTCGCATTTACAAAAAGCTGCCACAAATAAATGGATTCCTGTAGGGCCGTGGGGCAACACGGCAGTGACAAGGGGCGGAGGTTAATAGGAAGTTTAAGTAAATACCGAATTGACGTTCTATTACGTTGAAATCTTAACAATTCCATTTTTACTTTGAAAAAGTTATTTCTTTATGATTTTCACTGACTTTGGGATGTCTTCTAATGATTACGGGGGCTCACAAAAGCATGCATTTTTTTTATAAGCTCTTGTGTAAAACTATGAATCCTATTGATAATGGCCGGGTTAATCGATAAAATTCCAACGGTAACCGTCAAGTGTGTTTGTTCTCTCTCCATTCTTCTGTTTTTATTTTATTTTTTTTTTTCATTTAGTCGATGGCCATTGGGTGTCATACGAGATAACTTTGGGATAATTTATCTGATGAATTGTAGACAATAAAACGTCTGTCAGTTACAATATATATCCACCTATAGTGTGTAAAAAATAGAAGGTATTAAGATCTATAAGTTTATTTTTCGTCATATCTTTAA
>NC_089795.1:63546984-63571984 GCF_040412425.1 Macrobrachium rosenbergii
GATGGGATAGGTGGGTGTGCAAATCTTCAACCACCTGAAGACAACTTCACTCCTGTCTATTTGGAAGGGTCCAATAACTTATGGTGCTTCTATGCTTTTACATTTTGTGTTGTTTGTTAGAACAGGGAAAGACCATTTCTCTTACTATATCTTTAAATACATTACCTTAAGGGTCGTTACATGTTCAAGTGGCAAACTCGATTCATGTGGTATATATTGTTGTGAGTAGCAATTTTCCCATACTTCTTAACCTCCTCATTTTCCTGAGTCTCCTGAGTCTTGCAAACAAGGGAATGCATTCTAATTGTAAACATACATGTATTATGAACTAAAGTGGACTAGCCTGGGTTCAGGATAACATGTCACACACAGCCTACACAGACCAATAAGAACTTAGCAATTACACATGGCAGGTTTAACTAATTTGGAAAATAAAAGTCATTACCTAATGAGAAAAGGACTACTGAATTTTACAAGAATGAATGAAAAATCAATGTGCATTTGTGAGAAACATCACATAAGAAATGGTATGAAGAAAAGAAAGAATACAATTCCCTCAGATTTTATCCAAAGGATCTAAAGCTGATTCACTGAATACAGTCGTACGGTGTTTGTTGTCTGATTCACTCAGTATTAGTGCTACAAACACAAGTCATCCGGTTCTTTACAAATGAATGCAACTGAACACACATCCCTCTATACGACGCAAAACGTGAGACATTACATTACTGGTAATGATTACTGTTATGGTTTTAAGTTAATAACCAGTAAATACTCAGTTTTGCTAATCCACTTCAAAAACTAGACGTCTACATATTACGCCGTGCAATAATTTTTACCCCAACTGGTTATGGGCTTTTTACGAACCTTATAAACGTCGTTTCGTAGCTTTCCCTGCAGAAACTAAGACAGCCAGAAAACACAATTCTGGCCGATAACAGAAAGAAATGAAAAATGTAATAATTGAAATATCAAATTTCTTTCCTAAGATGACGGCTGACTTACGTTTTAAACAATTGTAGAGAACTGATGACGTGAAACACACAACACGGGTTCTGAATTTTTAGATTACTGTGAGGGAAAATTGCACAACCTTTCAATTTCCTCAAAAGATAAATTTTTATCCACAAAACAGCGCTGAAAATATTGTCATGTGATATATGAGTAGAGAGACAATTTTAAATTGTGATGGAATACGAATTAAGAGCTTAAAATTTATAAAACAAACTATTTTCCACCAGTTTCAATAAAAAAATTTACATTTTCCACTAATATGAACTAAGAAGTACATATACATACAACACTGCATTACAGTCAAGCAAGTCGCATACTAATGTAGTTCAGTACAATGGCAACGCTCCGATCTCGGTTTCATCGTTCAGCTTTACTATACCCTGGATTTAATCATGTTTCAGTCTCGTCGAGTTTTACTCACGCTTAGAGGAGATAAACCTGAAAGGACGAGGGAGGGGAGTCACGATCTACAAAAAGTCGAGACTAAGGAAATAATGAAGAGTCTGATCAATGGTCGCAGTACGAAATGGAAAACGCAGGTAGTGGGGGAAGCTTGCACGCCAAATTCGAAATGAATTTGGGAAAATGGAGTGCAAATGATGAAAGGAATTTGAAATCGAATTAGCAAAAGGAATTCTGAAAGCTATGAAATTAGAGAAACAAAGGGAAGCGATAGGGGGTATGCCAGTAATGAGGGAAAACCAGAATAGATGAGAACAGAAATAGGGTTGAGGGACAGTAAGCGGAAGAGGGAAACTTGAAGCACCAAGGAAACAGGGGAAAAAAATACCGAAAACGGAATGAGAACCGGAAAAAATATAAAAAAGTATCAGAAAAAAGTAATTGGAAAATTGACTCATTGAATTGTACAAGAAAAAAAAAAAAGAAGAAGAAGAGGTCATACGGAAGAAAATGAAGATTAAGGAGAGGGACGATACTGGCAGAGAATGTTGAAGTCCCAGCACGGGATTTAGGAAGCGAAGGGAGCATAAAAGAAGACACATGGCCCAATTTGGATACAATGCCAACAAAAGGACAAAACGGCAGATTTAATACTCCATTTTACATCCTCCATTTATGTTCCTCCCTTTTTGTCCCCTCTTTCCCGCCCTTCTAAATACGGTTTTATCCTTTCTCTCTCTTCCTCACATAAAAAAAAAAATTTGTGTGGAAAAGGTATCTTCAAGGTTTGTCTTTCGACTTGCATTTTGGAAAGGGTGTAAGGATGAATTTCACAATATATAGATGATTTCATATAAAAACATAATCTATCTATCTATCTGTCTATATAGATAGTCAGATAGAAATATATATATGGTTGCAACGTTTAAATATTGTTTTATGGGCCTTTTTTTATATTCATATTACACTGTGGTATTACAGGAAAAGACATTCATATATAGATATGTATAGATACATAGACGGATTGATATATTTTTGATACAGACATACTTCAAGATGACCGAATTAGGCGTGAAACTAAGTATTGCAAAGCCACCTTGAGAAAATGTTGAGGTAATGCGAAAGACCTAGGTATGCTTGCTTTTTACTTTTTCCTAATGGCTTTTACGACACATACACAAACATACAAAGACACATAATATACTGTAGTATCACAGGGACAGCATGGAATTTTTGTGGGTGGGAGAGGGAAGGGGGAAGGAAGAGGGGAACAGAAGCATGAAGTGGTGGAATGAAGTAATGATAGGTTTAGTAAAGTTTGTAACTATCTTTATTGTATATAGATAAGTAGAGTTAAAAACTTTAATGAAATAGAAAGCTTTAGTTTTCTTAAAGGCAAAATCAATTATTGCAGATGGCTCCTAAAATCCATTTATGGTGACAAACTAAAATCAATTGTAACTGATAGATTTATGGAAGAAGTCTTTTAAAACTCGAGTTAAACTCGAATTATTATGAATATAACAAATATTACTGTAAAAATAATTGTGTAAATGAAAACATATTAAAATTAAAAAAGGAAAAAAGTAAAGAATAAAAGGGTTCTTTGAGATTCAGTTTCATGACTGAAGAGAAGGTACATAGGATGAAGAATAGGACAGCCAGTAAAAAAGTAAGAGAGAAAAATAATTGATCTACATGGAAGTCAATGGAGAGAGGGAGAGAGAAAGGTTGGTGAACAAATGGATGAGTAAATAAAATATGTCACTGGAGAGTTGCTGTCTGAAATAACCACGGTCATAGTCGATTGATTAAGTATTTTGACGATTTGCTGAATGTGCGAGAGAAGAGATACCGACCAGAATGATGGAAGAGTGGAAAGGGTTGGTGCAAGATTTAGAATGCGTGTGGGAAATGGGAATGAATGTTTAAGATATAAAGTGGGCATTTACGATAAGCTAATTATACCTTAGTTTAATTCAGACCACTGAGCTGATTAACAGCTCCCTGGGCTGGCCCGAAGGATTAGATTTATTTACGTGGCTGAACCAATTGGTTACCTAACGGGACCTATAGCTTATGTGGAATCCGAACCACATTATGGCAAGAAATGAATTTCAATCACCAGAAATAAATTCCACTAATTCTTCACTAGCCGGTCGGAGAATCGGACTCGGGGCCAGCAGAGTGCTAGCTGAGAACGATACCCACCCATCCAATGAGGAACTAAGGCCTGAAGAATGGAAATATACCAGGAATGATGAGATTACAAGGTGACAGTCTGACTGACTGGCTGACCAAGGTTTGTAAAGTATGCCTAGATGAGGGATAGGGTTCCAAATGTTGAGTGACAGCCATAATTGTTCCGTGGTAGAGAGAATTGTAGTACACAAAAATGACACGGGCATAAAGTTATTAAGTATATTAGAAGAAGGTGTAGTGTAAAATCCTGATTGTAAAAATAACACATAAGGCAAAAGGATTCGTACAGCAAAAATAATTTAGGGAAGGTAATTAAGTGGGTATTGTGACCAAGAGCAGGTCATAAAACATTTATGAGAAAAGTTTGAACGTGAAGGGATAAGTTGTATGTGCGCACATAGACCTAAAATCATAAGACTGAATCAAAAGAGAGGCAACGAATTGGGAGGTGTTTTAGGATACATCAGACAGATGATAAGCTGTTCAGGGTGACTGAAAGCTTTCATGATGGAAGTGAAGCACTTGCTAGAATATGTAGGCAGCAGAGCGAAAGGTTTGCTATAACAGTGGGTGTGAGCCAAGGGTGAGTTTTGTTTCCACGATTAATATATTTATGAAAGGAGCGAAACGATAAGTTAGAGAAGGTCTCGAACAGAGAATAGAATGGTTGATATTTGCAGATGACACTAAAGAATGAGGATAACAAAAGGGATACTGCTAAAACAGTTGAAAGAATTTGAAACTGTTTGTAAGCAGAAAAAGTTCAAATACATGTACGCAAGAGTATGGCTATGAGGGCAAATGGGAATCAAGAATAATCAGCAGTAAACGTTGATATGGATGGTGCAAGCACAGAAGAGGTTGATTCGTGTAGGCCATGGTAATAAACAAATTGGATGATGGAAAAGAGGTGAATGACATAGTATGTGAAGCAAAGAGGGTAGCATGGTGTGAAAGACTGGGAGAAGAGAAGACCAAGAGTGTCTAAGGGAGCTAGGCGCGAATGTATGAAGGGACTTTTAAGCCAAACATACTTTAAAGGGTTTGCTGCAAATTCAGCCAGCGATGAGTATTTACGTGACTGTAAGTTGTTTTTTCTGAAACCGCGACTTATTAAGAGCAATAGTTTAATGTGAAACACATATTTATCTATCTATCTACCTGCTGTATATATAACTTATATGAATCACCGAAACTCATGCATACAAAGAAAATGAAATAAATTACTCGCCTAAACTGTATAACAAAGGTAACAAGCATATTGCACCGTAAAGTGCATACCTCAAACCCCTCAGAGCACATATTCTTTTCGACCACAAACGGTTAAATGTCGTGATCCCCAAGAAACCTTACGAGTTATGAACAAACATAAGTTTCATTTACACTTTCTTTAGTAAAGTAATAATCATTAAATTTAAGGTAAAAGACGTAGCCTCTGGTAAAATTTTAAAAAATCCATACAACTTTTTGTGCAAGTCTGCTAACAAACAGAGAATTAAGCAAATGAAAGAAGTCAAACAATTAGAACCAACAACATAACCTCAAAGGAAAATGATGAACTGCGCCTCTCGCTGTTTGTTTTATTCTCTCTGTGTAATACCGAGGAAATGAAAAGTTAGCATCCAGTTCTTCAATTTAGCACAGAGCTTGTATTCAGTCTCTTTTGAAATGACTGGAAAAAATAAAAAAAAGATAATTTTATCCTTCCAATATGTTGAAATTCCGAGATATGTTTTCCATCTAAAGTAATTGTCTTTTTCACAAGGAAATAATCTTATGTATTCAATGGTTTCATTCCTATGATACCACACAATAATCGTCAATGCAGTGGGTCATCCAGAACCACTACAAAAATTAACTCTTTGGCATCTAAGAAAATTCCTTAAAATATCACCTATTTCCAAAGAGCAGCAATTTATTTGTTTTTAATCGCTGCAAAAACACATTAAGATGGTGTCAGATTGACTGATTGATTACATAACAGAGTAGAGTTAAATATTCTGAATTTAGAACTGACCTCACCACTTACTGATCGGTTTCAGGGCTGTTGAGTAGATTTCCAATCCTAAAAATCATGTGGCAAGTAAAAAAAAATAAAAAAAAATACAGAAGGCGACCTTGCGGAACATCGGCCACCACTGGCCTAAGTTCAAAAGAAGCAACATCAACAGCACTACGGACGTCAACTTATAGTCAAGTAAGTTTCTGAAACATCCAACTTCCATGCACGACTGTTACGTTCATTAAGTCTACATAAAGAAAAAATTACTTTGAGCAAGTCAGGACTAATATTTACTGTCAAGGATGTTCTTGGTGCAACTCCTTTGGACCCTACGGGACAGCAGAAATACGTAATTGTTTACTCTATGCATTCTGGCTGTTAGTAAGCAATCTAGGCCTAATAAGCATCTATTCAGTAACCTTAGAGAGAACTAATAGAAATGTGACTGTATTAAAATTCTTCCCATTAGATCAGAACTGTACAACATAATTTCCCTGCTACTAAAAATATTTGGGAGACTGTAACATAGAATTCTATTCAATTAAAAGGGAAAATCTAACGGACTTTTCCTCTTGTTTGGTTTGTCTAGAAATTTATCTGACAGGAGAGACTATCTCTTTCACAGGAGTCAAAAGTGGTGCAACCTCGCGGCTGCTGGCAAGGGAATTTAGTCATGATTTTTCTTACTCTGGAGTACAAGGGATATATTGATGAACATGGAAGATTACTAACAACTATGGGAGGAAGAGCTGATATCTAAATTCGGCGCATTATCAAAAATATGTCTCGGTTCCTTATCACCTTCAAACAAAATAGACGAGATAGAAAATTCCAGAACAGACCCTCTAATCCGATCAATAACAGCCGCACCAAGCTAATAAATAAAACAAAAAATGCCATGTAGTGCGGAGATTTTACTGAGACCATTTTTTCCAACAATATCCAAGTAACGAGTCATCGCTTTCAGAGATGAGATCAACTTTAAATGAATGTCGTTTTACTAAAAGTTGTTTTAATGCTCTCACATTTACTCTGCCACTGAAAAAAACTCCATGATCTGGCAGTGAATAGGGGCAGGTTTACTGAACGCTTGAACGAAGCTCTCCATCATAAGACCTGTATCCAGAAAACAGGACAACATGTAAGATTTAGTTTGCATTTAGACAACTAACCGTTTCCAATCAATATAACTGAGCTCAAGGGCGTTGACGGAGGCATGCGCTCTATGAGTGTTTTATCTACTGTTTTCTAATAATTTTTCTATGGTCTCAGAACATTACCGGCGATACATAAAAATTCTAATGGTAATCTAATAATAGTATAAACACAACACCTATCATACTACATCACAGATAAGATCAAATACTTCCCCCCAATCAACAGAGGAGCAACTTGAAGCTCTCCGAATTCCTGAGTTTCCCGTCCTCGTAACTGGATTAAGAGAGGGTCAGTTAGATCCTGGGAAGTTGCTCAACTAGAAGATAAAAGATAGTGGCAGTCATAAAGCTGATGCCGAGTGATGAGCAGTCAAGCCTGGATTTTTATCAGAGGAAAAGTCCTGGAACCACATCGCAGTCGCCAACAAGGCAGAGAAAAAAGTCGCTTTCTCTTTCTCAAGTTAACCGTTTTTGTTCACACATAGTTTACTATTCCCCCCTCCCCTCCCTCTCTCTCTCTCTCTCTCTCTCTCTCTCTATATATATATATATATATATATATATATATATATATATATATATATATATATATATATATACACTGTATATATGGATTCATTTGCTTTCTCCCCCCTTTGGAAGGGCGACGCTAAAATGATATAGCCATCTGGTTTCTCAGCAATCTTTTGTGGTGGAGGCCAGGCCCCACGCCTCTTCCTGGACCCAAACAAACAATGTAAGTCTAACACTTCAGCTGAGGTAACATTAGGCCTTATATACACATAAGTACTGAAAAATATTTCCCTACTCTTTTATGACCAATCATGTAAATGATTGCGAATAAGTAAGTATTAGTATAACTGATTCAAACTCCCGGTGCAGTGTAACACTAAGACTTCATGGGTCGATGAGGCACAAACAAATCGGGAATTAGCAGATCTTACGGGAAAGTCTGATGAAAACCTGAAACTTTTCATGAGGATATAATATTAGTTTAGAGACAAACACTTGTTCCTGATAACACAGTACATCTGATACTTTAAATAACACATATTTGTGTTGAGATATCTATTTATTCTTTTTATTTGTCAGTTTAGAAAGGAAACACTAAAAAGAAATAAAGATAAACGTATCACATGAATTCTGGGAACATTTAAGGCTAAGTACGGTGGATGTTACGACAGTGGAAAAGTTCATCGACTTTCCTTCTCTTCTGCAGTGAGATTTAACTTATTTGATTCTTCTCTTGATACCCTAGACACGAAAGTACTCGATGACTTAAACTAACAACGACGTTTTAAGTAGCATGCTCTTTTAGTGTTCAAGTCATTTCTAAGTTTAGAAACGATGGGTTGGCATGGCGACCAAGCTGTGCTACAGTAACACTTTGAACTGTTTACAATGGGACTACAGTAAGTACATTATCACTGGATGTAGAGATATTCAAGCCAGAATTAACGGCTGACTATGTGAAAACCAGGACACCCTTGTCGAATACATACAAAACAGGTTGGGATTCACGGTAAGAAAATCATAAAGTGCAAGTAATAAACGGGCATTGCCTTATTTTATCCTTAAAATTTTTGAATGCCTAAATTCAATACTGTTTCTCCCACCCACTCGCCCAAATTCAACATTAACTTGGCCTAATTTTGGCAAATTATTTCATTGTGCATCAAAAATCTAGCATCCTCTCGTAGCAGACATTCACATGTGTAGCTGAACGACAAATTAACTACAAACGTTTTGCCTCCTCGTACTCTAGTCGCAGGGCAAAAGAAAATATCGTAAGAGCGTCTGAAATGCAATATTTGTCTTCATATCTCTGCTGCAACAGCAGATGTGAGTCAAAAGTTACATCTAGAATAGTTAAAGCTTCAGACTCATTCAGCAGTCCCATCCACCTGAAGGGGAGGATGGGATGGAAAATCTGTACAAGATCTGCTAATCGACAGTGTTTCCGTTTTACTGGAGATCAACTTCATGCCCCACCGACTACACCATTCACTGGTCCTGTACAGTATATGTCCCCCCGGTTGCCGGTTGTCGCGGTTGAGGCTGAGGGCAGCTTCATTTCTCGTAAGTGGAGACTTTACTACACCCACAAGTGTTGCATCATCGGCATGCTGATCAATGACAAGTGCCTTGTGATTTACTAAATCGAAAGCAACACTAAAATCTGTTTGAATTACTCTGCGCTTAAAAACCCTTATCGAGATTCTCTTGCAAATGACACGTCAAGTCTAGAAGAGCATCGCAGGTACCTAACTACTTCCTATATGCATACTGCCTATCAGTTAACAATCCTTTAAATTCCACACACTTGTATAGCGGCTTAACAAATAAGTTTTTCTGCAACTTTGGGAAGCAGTCAGCAGATATGCCATTCTTTGCAACAGGCACAGTATTACTAAGCTTGCGCTCATCTGCAAAGATACTACGTTGACATAAAAATCTATAGAATCTACTAATCTTGGGAGATAACACACTACTATAAACTTTTTAAAAAAAACAAAGGGAAGAAATCCATCGTGGGATCTTCAAGATTATCCAGAATTTTCTTAACGTCCCTAGAGCGAAACGCAAATTTTATAAGAATAGGTTCAGGGTGACATGTATCAGGGAGAGAGAAATCATGGTAAGTTCTATTCGCAGCACGGACGAGACTCAACAAAAATGGGTTTAAATATGCACTTAAGTTTGAAGTATGTAGATTTGCCAGCTCGTGTATATGCCTACATACATACATGTATAGATATTTATACACATACATATAAACACGTGTGTATATGAGCGAGAGCCAGAGAGAAACAGTATATTTGATATTAAAACCCACATTTCTAACTCATATGGTCACATGTAAATGAAGAGAGAGAGGAGAGACAGAGGGCGTGTAATGCTCTTAGATAAACGAGTAAGCTTTGCCGAAATGGGGATTTGGCTTATTCAGATGTTTTCCATGTCAGTAACGAATTTCAAAGCATTTTCAGGCAAAGGTATTGCTTGTAATCATCGAACAATCTATTCACATGACCTTGTATTAGACTGCAAAGGAAACGAGGGCTGTCCTTTTATATAAAAAAAAAGTTGGCAAGGATGTTTTATTGTTACCTCATATCAATGATTCTCCACACTGTCACTTCCAGTTCCTGGACAACATAAACATTACAGGGAGAGCTTTCAGAAATAATTATCTCCTTTTGTAAAACACTTTAATAATGCTATTGTTTTCTTCATTGTAAACTATTACACATGTGTCGCTAACTCTTAGTAATTGTGTTTATGAATGCGTTATTCATACCCCATTAAGTATGAACTACTAGTTATAAACCAAATAAAATTATCATTACGACATATACGTATAACCAAAATTATTACTATGACTTACTCCAAAGCAGAAATGGGGTGGGCTCATTATCCCCAAGATCTGACACTACCCATCTGTGGTATATGATCTGATCGTTTTCATGAGAAGCCAAGTCAAGTTTGTTAAGAGAGGTTAGTTTTCTGTTAATCACGAGGACTTGCCAAGAGATTGCTGTCTGATTGGTTTTCGTTTCGTAGCTTATTTATTTCTTTGCTTAAAACTGATGTTATGAGTTCATATGAACTGTGTGTGAGACCGAAAAACAAAATGTACGTTATTAATCTTTTCCTGAAAAATAACACGTATACGTGAAGGCTTTTTCAAAACAAGAGACTACACAATTTCCTGTAGGCATCAAAAGGTTAGAGTTTGCCCGTTTTTTAGATTTCTGTATGTCATACAATATAAAATGTCATTTTGTATCCTATAACAAAAGTAAACTAGAGATTTCAAAGTAATTATATGTTCGCCCGCACTGAAAAGTTTATTTCTAAGCTGCTGTCTGCTATGAAACAATATTTTTGACCTATTGATCCCATTCCACAAAGAGGGGGTGGGTTTTAAATGAGTCTTCATAATCAACCTATAGTAATAAATACCCATTTACCCAAAGGGGTTTATCATCCTCTTAACATTTCGGGTGGCCAGGCTACTTCAAAGTGTTCGAGATGCTACTACTGCTTGCAAAAATTTAGTATTTTGTTTGACTTCTATACACTCTTTTGAACCTAGTTATAAAAGCCCTACGTTGACCTTATGCGTCCATGCTTGGAATACAGATCTTTTGGGATCTTATCTTTGTCTCCCACCTCACCTGGCTTATATTTAAGTCAGTCCGTCTGAATGGTGATCTGGGCTCCATGATTCACTCGGTTATCATCTCTTTGCCTCTGCGTCTTGCCCTTGGAGCTCAAGGAGAGACTACTCTTCTATCCAGAGAGCCTTTTAATACAAGACAGGCCACCTCTTCCCAATGTATCTTGATCAGTTGCTGCTGCAGTGTGGGGTCTTCGTTGGGAGACTGAAACCAACATTTTTTGGAAGCTTGAATTTCAAGTTAATGGCCCCTGTGTGATGTGAATAGGTTTCATCGACTGAAACAATAATAATAATTAACTTGTAGAAATCAGAAATCTTAGGTTTGCAAGATTCGGTGACTATCTTTTCCTCTACCACCAAACATTAGATCAAACTTCCCGCTTCCCTTTTCCCATGACCTGTGTTACCCATTCTTCAAGAGGAGGTTTTGCTTCTTACTTTGCAGTTTAGACGCTCTCTTTTTCTTCCTTCTTTATCCTGCTTTATTATGGGGGTTTCACTGACAGGGGCGTTTGTTTTATCTTACCACTGGCCCGTGTACATAAAAAAATGAAATATATGCACACTTTTAGAGCAGTTGATTCGTGCAAAGGCTGAGCTCTTAAGCCATGGCTCCTAAACATTTCAGACCCCAAGCAACTATCATTTTTCCCAGGGCTGAGTCGGACTATTATGTCCATAAGAGAGGCATAAAGGAGGTTATGAATAAAGTTCAGTAAGAAAATTGAAGCTTATTTTACAACAATTCATCTTACAGTATACAAAATGAGTAACAGAATTCCAAAAAATCACTTGGGAAACAGATAAAGGCTGTTTAGCAATTTGATAATCAAATATTAAACAATTTGAGAATCAAATATTAAACGATATGTTTGTCTTATTGCCCCTAATTAATAACTTTTTTTTTCTTTCTCTTACTTATTCGTGAGAGATGAGTGTCCACGGCTCCAGATGAGGGTATGTACTCTATTTAACGTTGCGAAGTTTAGTCGAGTTGTTAAGACCTTTTAAATAAAATTCTGGTAGAATCTTTTCTCAAAAGGCCAACAATTGGACTATTGCCTGCATTTTAGCATTTGACTAAGGACGGGTGGATGGCTTCTCATCAGCAACATGGATGGCTTTTTATCGTCCATTAGGTTGATACTTTGTCCTGATATCGCTCGCAAAGCATGAAGGGGGAAGGGATTGTTGTTGGACCACCTCCCCGACCCCTACAACTCTGCTTACATTTTCGCAAGCAGGTATGAGGGTGAAGGCGAATTTCTTTTACCCTCTTCGACGTTTTGATATGTTATTCTCTTGGGTAGCAGCGATAGAGCCACAGGTAATCCAGTGTTTTCTTTATATGTGTCTTTTTATAGATCAAACCGTCCTCGTTCCTTCCATTCCCCTTTAGTGAGAAATAAGTTTTTCTCTTTCGTCAGGCGCGAAATTATTCCCCATTCTGCAGGAATATTGAAACTTCGATAGTCTCCTCTTCCTCGCAGTGCGTTTTTGAATAACTGGTATACAAAATTCCCGTTTTCCTTAACATAAGCTGCAACAATAAATGAAGTTCTCTCAAATACGTATATCGAAACGGGCATTGTGAATTAATATTTTCTGTCTCACTCTATCTCATTCTCACCAAGTTCCGTATGATAACCCTTTCTTCCCTTTCAAGTTCACTGCATGTACGCAGAGGGTTCTCATCTTCAGCCAGTCCCCCCAAAAGAAGTGTAGCTATAAAACAAGAACAACAAAAAGAATATTAATAATGTCACTTCAATAATAACAATGTACAAAACAATTTTGAGAATAAACATAGCAGTTAGTTTCATATAAACACCACGATGACAATGATTACAAGGGTAATGATGATGAGTGTAGTATACGATGGAGATAGATTGCAGCAAAACTGAGGAAGAAGAAATCAACAAGCCTCAACATTTGTCGCGTGGATAAGCTCTCCTTCTCGTGGCAATCAGTTCAGTAACTGAGCTGCTGGTTCATTTAAAAAGGAATATTCTTGAGAGAGAGAGAGAGAGAGAGAGAGAGAGAGAGAGAGAGAGAGAGAGAGAGAGAGAGAGAGAGATAACAACCAGTAAACAAATATAATTTTATGAAGGGCGTTTCCCCTTAATCTTAACCACTTACTTGAAAGAAGGGAAGTTGGAAATTGAGCCAATATTTTAAAAGAAAGATCCAATTGAGTTACGTGAACGACACATTCGACATTTTGAAAATGTCCTCTCCCCACCTTTTTTATTTTCCACAGAAAAAACACAAATATACCACTATAGACAAACTGCTGAAGCGGAAGCGAATAATGAGATTCGCTTGCGGAGGATTTACTCGACTGGATTAATCTGAGGAGGACTTGATAAAAATTGCAAATCCAATTAATTGAATTGTTCTAAAAACTGTAAGAGATGATTATGCCCTCAACTTTTAATACCTTCTTAAATTTGAGATTCAAAAGATTTACATAAAACCTTTGACATTTTACATGAAGATTTATCAGAATAATAATTCACTGGTATTCTTATAAAAGAAAGGGTACAGAAAAATATGAAGCTTGTATGTTAGTACAATGCAAGTTGACGCATGTAATGTTGAGAACAGGAGTGATGGATATATCTGATCATTATTCGGTTGAGGTGAAAGTTGAGTGATGGAACTTCAAATTGGAGAGGTAAGTTTGATAAGGAAAAGAGGAATGCATATAAGGAAATCATGGCTGAAAAGTGGGTGGGGTTGATGATAAGGAGCACAGAAAGACAGTGTGGGATGCCATGGGAAAATGAAAAGTTCGGTAAAAAGACAAACAAACAATATTTGAGGTTTGATTGCAAGAACTGTAAGGAAGATTGTAAACAGGATTATAGAGGGATGAGCTGGCTAAGAGGAAGATGAGCCAGATAAAGAAAGTGTTGAGGGGGGCAGGGGAGAATGTGAGTAGAGACCTTAAGGAGAATAATCAATTGCTTTGCAAGGCTGTAAATGTAGAAAGAAATCATGACCAAACATTTTTCGAAATAAAAAGATGCAAATGGAGAGATACTCTTTGAAGGTAATGCAGACCTGGACCCATGGATAGAATATCTTGAAGATTTATTGAGTGTAGAAGATAGAGCACAGGCAGAGTGGATGGATGCATGACTGGAATGGTTTTGCCTAAGTTTCAGAATGCCTGTGGGGAAAAACGATTAAGAACTTGAGAAAGGCAATTATGAGTTTGAAGAACAGAGACACCAGATGTTGATGGGATTACAAGTGAGATGCTGGGCTGTGGTGGTGACCGTGTGACAGACAGGCTGGATGACGATAATGTTCTAAAGGGATGGGTGAAAGGAGACAATTCCTCTGTATGAGAGTAAAACGATATTTGCATTACGATTTTAAATCTACGATATACATTTTAAAATCGTGTCAAGAAAATAACAGACTGTGACTAGTAATCAGGTAAGAAAAACTACAGAGTCAGAAATGTCTGAAAAAGTAAATAAATAATTAAATACATAAAAAAATTTTCATACTAAATATATTTAGACTACATAATTTTAAATACTTTTCATACCGCCTAAACAAACCAGCATGTCTGTCCATGCTTGCCTTTACCGGTCTTTTAAACTTATTTGGGTTAGTTTCCAAGAACGTCATATTTATCAATATTTTGAACTTACTGTAGTGTTATCAGTATAAAATGTGGCAAAACTATAAATGCTTCACAAAGTAAATTAAGTCATGGATTATGAAAATAAATAATAATGTTAAATATAACAAATAGAGGAATATTTTTTTCACATTTATCTATGTGATGTTAAATCCTGAAGGAAAACTAGGGTATGTTACCCGTCTACTGTGTAAATGCTTGTTTAGTTTAATGTATAAGCATATCTGGCAAAACTTTCGCCCTGTATAAATTCAGTTAGCCAAATGTAAAGTACATATAGTCCAGCTTCCGAGTTCCACATGTAAGGAAAGTAAAATTTTCAGATAAAGAAAAGAAAAAAAATCCAAGTTTCCCTGCGTCATTTTCAACATAAGTACATTAAGTGAAAGGCCTTCAGATGGTAGATCACAAGCTAATTGTAATATATTGCGATTTTGCCTTCATATGTGCGATTATCGGCTTTATACCCAGCTTGAAGGGAAAGACCGGTTGGATCCCGACATGGGCCACATCTTTCCCTTTCTTGATGGAAGGACTCTTCCCTTTCAGCGAGCCATTTTATGATACTTAGCAGTTATCGGGTTTTTCACAGCATGTAATTAGTGTCAACAATAATTATCATAATATGGATATATGTGTTCTTAATATACTCAGGCCGCCTTTTATGTTGTTTTTTACACAAGCTAGACAATACTTTGTGCAATACGGTAACGGCTGTACTACTCCTATTACTACTACTACCTTACAACTTTCAAAGAGGGAGGAGATGAACAGAAAGAGAGACAGAGGCAGAGAGAAGATGTTTTCTGGATAAGCTCCTTTACCCCTTATCTAAACAGCCATTTCATCAAACATTGTTTGCTCAATATCGCTAACCACATCAAACACGAACTGCCGGATGTCAGGTGAGTACAGGTGAAAGAAGCGTTGGTGGTTCAGGTATTTATTTGATGTTGTCATTTATATATATATAAAAAAAAAAAACTGAATATAAAATAAAAAACAAAAACAATCATAGTCTTCAGAAGCAGCAAGAACTGAATCCCTGGGAAAATGGTTTCCTTACTCTAAGGTGATAAAGAATTATGAAGCCTCTTGTCTTAGCGCACTTTTTCTTAAACAACCGAGGTTTATGACATTTAACGTAAGGAATAATATTTCACAACACAAGAGTAAGGATTTATCAAAGTTGCAAGTGACTTGAAAATAGTGTAATTAATGTTAGTCATGATCGTTTACTTTAAAAACAAGTAAGGACATAATTTCAAAGAGGGGCCCCATCTTCGTGGCTGCCAAGTGGTTGAAAGTAACTTCGCAATTTCATGATGCAATTAAAGTATGAACTACATTATCTAGTTCCTCACTTGCTTTAAAAAAAGGGGGGTGGGGAGGGAGTAGGCAAAGGTTGATAGGACAAGATATCTTCTTATGGAAATTAGATTTGCAAATAAAAAAATTCTGGGAATTGACTTCACTGGGAGTCTAGCATGTTCTGTGGGCACACATACACAAATATACAAGCTCTTTCCGAATACGCTTGTCACTTCTACAAATCCTTGAATCCGGAGAGAAGATCAGACCCCAGTGAGAAATACCCTACTTGCACATTTTGAGTTGGGGTAAGTTAAGCGCTAGGCCATGAAGGATGATATACTGAAAGTATATTCCCGCTCATAAATACAAATATCTAACAAATTCAGATACGTTTTTACTAAAGCTAGAAAAGACCAACCCTCACCAACGCAGTATGATAATGCTTTCCATTCGTTTTCTCCACACTACAAAGCCTTTAGTCCCAAAAAGAAGATCAAATGAAGAAACCCAAAGAATAATGCAAGCATATTCGTGCTCACAGATACATATACTGCTGAATTCATACATGTTTTTGCTATAGCTAGAACAGACCCATCTTCATTGTTCCGAAGAAATTTAGCTTATATTACTCTCAGGTTGAATACACACACACACACACACACACACACACACACACACACACACACACACACACATATATATATATATATATATATATATATAAATATATATATATATATAGAACAACTGGTCACTTTTACCTGATATATATTTGGTAAAAGTATCCAGGTATTCTATATATATATATATATATATATATATATATATATATATATATATATATATATATATATATATATATATATATACTGTATATTATATATTATATATGTATATATAAATTTATATATGTACAGTATATATATAATATATATATATATATGTATATATAAATTTATATATATACAGTATATATAACATATATATTATATAATATATATATATATATTATATATATAATATTTATATATATTATATATATATATATATATATGTATGTATGTATGTATGTATGTATGTATGTATGTATGTATGTATGTATGTATGTATGTAAACAACTGATAACTTTTACGACACACACTGTACTCATAGTAGCCGTAAGGAACTCTTCTCGATTCCACATTTTTCGATACACTTGTCACGACAGTCCTTGAATTCGAACCAAATATTAAATGAAGAAACTCCAACTTCCAGAGTGGAGAATCAAACTCACGCACATTGAGTTGGGATGAGGCTAAGCTAAAACACTAATGGTGATAATAATAATAATGTTGGAGTTGGATCACTATATTGTGGAATCATTGGGGACTGGTTGAATAGCAATGTCCTGGCCGGTGTTGTAGATCCTAAAGACGATGGTTTGCATAAAAGCATGCGCAAAAAATGACAGGTTATGCACGCGAATACCACGGGAAAACAAGAGCCACAAGATACGTACCAGCGATTTCGCATTTATTCACGCATCGATGGGACGAAAATGACAAACAGATTAGAAGAATGGTAAAAGGTAAACAGAAAGAAGAACTGCCAGACGGGTAACTATCAGAGGGTGATAAAGATAGGTAATGCTGGATAATTCTGTCACCAACTGAAATAGCATACTTAATATTAAGAGCCATTTAAAGGATTACCTTACAATTTAACAAATGTGTATAAAACTGAATGCTAATCTCTTGGATTATATCTATCAACAGCTTTTTAAATTATAAAAGCATCAAGTTTACACAGATCAAGACTTGAGGGTTTAAAACACTTCCAGTGTTAACACGAGTAATGTTTTCGACTTGTGTCTTGGTCTGCTTAAACTTGATACTTTTATAACTGAAAAAGCTGTTGAAAATTATAAGCCATGAGATTAGCATTCAGTGTTATTCACGTTTGGTAAGTTGTACGGTGATCCTTTCCATAGTTCTTAACGTTAAGTACGCTGACTCAGCTGGTGGCCGGATTATCCTGCATTATCTCGCTTTATTATCCTTTGATACTCAGCCCTGGTCAAGCAAATTTGAATGTGGAGTACTTTAACATCGTTTTAATAAATGACATTAAACTAAAGACCAGGTTTGGGTGGTGATATGGAATCGGTTTCTGGTCATGCTGCAATGTATTCTTTACCAAATCGAACAACCTGGTAACAAACGTTAAATTTAAAGTGAACCTGGTAACATATATTAAATTTAAAGTATACTAAATAACCCTATAACAAACATTAAATTTAGAGTAAATTCAATAACCTAGTAACACACAACAAATTTAAAGTAAACTGAATAACATGGTAAAAAAAATATATTTAAAGTACATTTTGTGGAAAGGATTAACGAATCTCTTTTCTGGACGGGGTTGTAATAAATAAAAACGTTCACAGTATGCAGAAATCCCAGTCTCCTACAGTCACTTTTTTAGTTACTATATATAATCTTTCACTAGATTACGGACGTGCAAGCACATTATTTTCCAACGACCTTACCTGTATGACATCATGAAGTTTAATGAATCTTCAGTTGGAAAAAATCTTTTGGCTTTGGAACTACCCAGATACCATCAGATCCCGGGTCACTAATATTTGCGGAAAAAAAGGTAAAACCCAAAGATCTTGGCGTTCACACGACACCTTGCCAGGATCCAATGATCAGTGAGTACACACACACAAAAAAATAGCTTCCATTTTTAATGAAAAAACTCTTAGCAACCACATAGTAAAATCGGATAAGTCACAAAGTCGTTTTTTGAAGCATGCGTCGTTTCAAAGGTCAGAGGTCCAAAGCTGCTTTAGTTAAGAAGACTAATAATATTAATCTATCACGACAGTCTTGGAAACCAGGCATTATTGATCATCTTTTAACATCTTAGGTGGAACCTAACGAATATGATTTCCCATAATTACCTATGATTAAGAAACTTTCTTGTACAGTACGTTGTGTAAAACACTAAAAGGCAAAAAATATTAAAATAAAATCATGTACAAAGCTCCTATATTCTCCTTTTGATTTGTTTATAAAGAGATTTGTCAGAATTTATGCACACATATATGAACATACAATATATATATATATATATATATATATATATATATATATATATATATATATATATATATATATATACATATGAATATATATACATACATAAATACACACATACATATGTGTATATATATATATATATATATATATATATATATATATATATATATATATATATATATATATATATATATATATATGCAGCACATAAGGGAAGGGCAGTTCCAATGTTCATTACACGTTATTTGGCTAACTTTTCAGAATGGCCTGATACGGTAGCCACATATAGTGTAATGAACTTTAGAACTATCCTTCTTCCCTCAATTGCTGCTATAAATTATACAAGACATATTCCAGTTTATTCTGTGGTTATGGTTATTTATGTGGTTAAAAATAGCAGAGCTCTGTTGTCCGTACCTAACTGAACGTTTATGCTGCATTAATCTTTGGGGGGAGTGACTCACCTGTGGAGCTGATATAAGACTGGTCACAATCGAGGTAAGGGATTTTGTAAATTCCTGTGCCTTTGGGGACTGGTTTTTGTTGGACGTTAATCAGGGATTTGGCTAAGGTATTTGGTAGGTAAAAGCAAAAGGGTTAGTTTCCAAGTGTTTGTGTCAACGTCTTAATCCTGTCCAAGAGTGAGAGTTTTATTTTATTGTTGGGCGTCTCTCTGGTCTTGTTATGGCGCGGGGGGGACCAAATACCTTAGGCAAATCTCTGATTAACGTCCAACAAAAACCAGTCCCCAAAGACACAGGAGTTTACGAAATCCCTTGCCTCGGTTGTGACCAATCTTATATCAGCTTCACAGGCAAATCACTCCCCCCAAGATTAATACAGCATAAACTTTCAGTTAGGCACAGACAACAGAGCTCTGCTATTTTTACCCACACAAATAACCATAACCACAGAATAAACTGGAATACGTCTCGTATAATTTATAGCAGCAATTGTTGGTTCAAAAGCCAGATGGTGGAATCAGCCATGATTAAACAGAGAAATGCAATGAATCTCTCAAGAGGCGCCTGGGATTCAGATATTATAGATAAAATCTTCCTCCAACCAGCGATTAAGAAGATTAAAGAGAAATTGTCAACGGGAGTGACTTAACGGCTGACCTATGGATCTTCTGGTATAAATACCGCTTTTCTGTAACCTTTTCTTATCCACTATTTACCTGAGGAGAGAGACAGTTTGGTCTCTGAAATATAGTCTTTATTTTCCACATTTGCGTTTCTATGGAAACCATATATTTGATGGAATTCTGTTTTACAGAAATATATTTCACAGCCATATATATATATATATATATATATATATATATATATATATATATATTATATACATAGATAGATAAATAGATATATAGATACACAGACAAATAAATAGACAGATAGATGGAGAGAGAAAATGGCTAAATCCCTTATGTGAAACAAACATTAAAAATTTATAAAAGCATTTTGGTTAAGATGACAACTTCAACTATGTCGGTATAACGACCAGTTACTACAAACTAATTTTGTAAAAAAATAAGAACAGTTTTATAATACTGGCTTTGTTCTGCAATAGTACTCTCGATGGGTACTGAAATTCCAGTTACAACTTATCCAAACACAAAATGAGACTGACACAGAGAGACGACGACCAGGGCACCTGCAGTCTCTCCTGTTTCCCTGACAGAAACCAATAACTGCCAAAAGCACAAACAGGAACACCGGTGTACCTGAAGTCGTCATCGTCAAACAGCCTCGGTTCCGAATGGTTATCTTCTCGTGTCCCCAAGTGGCCGACTTCAAAGAACCAACGGCCATTCCGGCCCTGTCTGGAAGCTGCTTTATAGCTCTCTCCTTCCATCAAAGAGAAAGCACGCGAGCGCGCTTTCACTCATTTCCTCTAGTTATTCTCTTTTCAAGTTGTCAGACCTTCAAAGCTCAAACTGTTCGGTGCTTTTCGAGATCTTACACTGAAGGAAATAGTCAATTTTGCAAAAATTACTTCCAGTCAGCGTCCATGCCGTAAAACTGTAGAAACATATAGATGCGCAATTGTAAAGAACTGAAAATATATACATCATTCGAATATATTGCTTCTTTTACAGAAGAACCGAGAGAACAAGAATTTATCTGGCTTGGATCCAGGATTAATAGAGCACAGGTTAGACCATCCAGTGTTTCTACGCATGTTTGTGACGTCATTGGTATGCACCATAGAAGAAAACCAGGAAAACAAAAATGAAGAGGTCACTATGGTATTGTTTGCCACACGCACTCTCTCTCTCTCTCTCTCTCTCTCCTCTCTCTCTCTCTCTCTCTCACAACCTTAGGTGAGAGAGGTCCCCGTCAATCTCCAGGTACTGCTGAATTAAAGGGTTGATATAATCCTCCATGTGTCTTTTATTGCTATTTGGGTAATGCAGTAGGCTAACCATGTAAATCCAGATCAGGTGTGTCTTTGTTTTCTTTAAGATTCCTTGCATTCTTTGATTAATATATGTACACATACATACTTACATACACACACAGACATATATATATATATATATATATATATATATATATATATATATATATATATATAATGAGTCTTTAACTATCATCAAGCAAACCCATCATTCAACGTAAAAAAGGATAAGAAAAATTCTGTTTAAATTTTGTGCTGTGCATTAATCCTAGTCGAACTAATCCTGGGACTGACCAGGTGAAGAGCGCCTGTAATCCAGGTGAAGAGAATTCCATATTTCTTCACTCTGGTGAGGTCAAATATCAACTGATGACGTTCCTTTACTGAACCTCAGCCAGATGCAGCCAGACGACGTCATGCGCGAGATTGTCCTTATTTTTGGTCAAGCGGACTAACCCTGTACTCTATTAATCCTGGCTTGATCCTGCATTGGAAATTCAGAGGATGCGGCACCTCTTCCTCAACAGGGGACTTCAGAGTTTGTTTGATTAGACCCGATGTTCAAAGCGTAAATGATGATAATCAAGAATCGATTGAGTAAAGAGAAGAACCATTTATATAAATTACATTATATATTGAAAGAGCACCAGAGAAAGAGACGGGGGGAGAGAGAGAATTAAGCCAGAAATATCGTTTAATATCCAATCCACTATACCTCGGGAATAACTTACACATAATGGGAATTATAATTGATAAGTGTTTCTTCACTAGTGGTATTCAAACTGTTACCTGGGTTAGAAACTACAATAGACAATGATTATGACTCAAGAGAAGTAGAAATTGATTTTAAATCTGCTGTACACGTGCCGGTCGAATCCATTCTACTGTACATCCACAGTGATAGCTAATCGGTAAGATAGTAACACGGCTAATTATGAATTTTTTCACATACACCGCAAGAAACAACGACAGACAATGACATTGACCCACTGAGCTATCAAGAGAGATGTTAGTTGATTTCGATTCTGCTTTACATATGCCTGTCGAATTCAGGCTTAGCAATTATATTTGATATCAACCCACCCTCACAATCATAGTTAATTTGTAAGTTTGCAACACGTGGCTAATTTTGAGTTTTTGTCATATACACTGTGACTGTGACATTTTTATATTCATAAATGTTAGGCCCACAATACTGTTTAATATCCACTTTATTATACCTCAGGGATAACTTCCATGCAAGGGGAATTATAATTCATGAGCGCTTCGTCACCCGTGGGATCCGAACTGTTGTTTGGTCTAGAAACAACATTAGACACTGACTCTGACCACTGAGCTGTTAAGAGAGAGGTGTGGGCTGTTCAATCAGCCAACGTGGTGAAGGTTGGTTGATATCGATTCTGAGTACAAAGCATGAATTCGACAGGTATATGCACACAGAGTCGAAAACATCTCTCTTGATAGCTCACTGGTCAAAGTCATTATCTATCACAGTTTCTAAACCAGGCAGTGGTGCAAATCCTACTGGTGAGTAAGCACTTACCAATTATAATTCCCCTTGGGTATGAGTTATTGCCAAGGTATATGAATTGATATGATATATATATATATATATATATATATATATATATATATATATATATATACATACGAGTATATATATATATATATATATATATATATATATATATATATATATATATATATATATATATATATAAAATTCGAAGAGAAAATTTATGTGATAAACCATCCGTCACAAAAAAACTAAAGAAAGTAGTCTTGTTAAGTAAAGGTTACATTTTGGTGAATCTGAAAAAAATACGTGGTTCCCTTTGTCTTTTCTTTAGCTGATATGAGTTTACTGGATATAGTTCGCTTACACGATATAAGAATCAGGCAGATGTCATGAATCAAATACTTAGGAAAAGTCGATGAAAAGTGAATGGAGAATGCTGTTAAAGGATTAAAACTGTTCTGGAAGGAATTTGCAATATCAGCGTTACGAGAGAGAGAGAGAGAGAGAGAGAGAGAGAGAGAGAGAGAGAGAGAGAGCGGTATCATTTTCTCAGCTAGACTGAAGATTTTAATTTGTTGGATAGGATTGAGAGTATGTAAAAAATGTAAATATTCAAATTACAGTACTTAATTCAAATATACAACGTTTCCATAACTAAGTCTCGCTAAACAACAGTGTTCCTCTAAAATTCTCATACCACTGACCAGAGCATCAACCGTAACACTTTCATGACCTTACTGTGGTGATGTTTAGTTGCAACATTTTGGTGATATAATTAGCAGGTCTTGATAATCTTGAGTTGGGCATTATTAAGTATCGGAAAATGAAACGAGGGAACATTCATCCGGTTCAATTTGCCCCAAGTCACTGTTTTCCTATTCAAATAACTCCAGGCCGAAAGTTTCACATGGCTGGTGTTTGACAGTGAAGCCCCTTTATCGGATCTTTTAATGGTATTTTCGTCTATTTTATAGCCTGGACAAATGAATAACAAACTAAATAAATATTTGGTGCAGCCCTTCCTGTTTTGTGGCTCATACCTGGTCCACAGAATTCTGATTTAAACCTTTTCATATTCATTCTGGGAACAGCCATTGTGAATGCCCCTTTACTGACCCATAACGATCAATGATGAAAGTAGTCGTCGTTAAATGTAGCTATTGGCGCATGTTGACGACACATTGGCATTCACTAAATTTTCATTGATACAAGTGCCAATTTTTCTATTGTTATTTCCCCTCTATAATTACAATGAGAATGTCAAAATATACAATATTGCATGGAAACCTAACTTGTAATGTGATTAAGCCTTCATACATGGGTTTACCAATTATTCGAAACTCTCTATTGGTGCTGTTTGTAACTTACTTATGTCTATGATGCGAGCTCAAACCACTTGGAATTAAATCTTATTATTTCATTAATCTTCCAGTTTAACACACACACACACACACACACACACACACACACACACACACATATATATATATATATATATATATATATATATATATATATATATATATATTACAAATGAAAACGTGATTTACAAGATTATTTATGCTAGCAAGCAGAGAGGTTTCTTTTTTTGAAAGTATTCATGAAGCTGACGATGGTAAGTACATGTGAGCAATAACTTCATTTAATTACCAGGTTGCATTGCTCACCCATATATATAAATTGTAAAGTTATCTCCCTCCCCTCCCCTCTTCGTCTCATCCACTTCCTTCCCCTTCCTCCTCCCCCTCCTCCTCCCCTCTCCTCCCTTCCTTCTATATCCCCACACCTCCCTCTTCCCTCCCCCACCACCTTCCCTTTTCCATCCCCTCCCCTCCTCTCCCTTCCCTCTTCCCTCCTCTTCCTTCCCTTCCCTTCCCCTTCCATCCCCTCCCCCTTCCCTTCCCTCACCCTCCTACTCCCCTTCCTCCTCTCCTTCCCTCCCCAGTAAACGGGGCTGGTGCTGCCCGTAGACTTTGTACCTAATGTGGTGTATAGATTATGGAACTGTTTACGAACTTGACGTCTTGCTGTGCTGTTTGTTGCCAAAGAGTTTCAAATCG
>NC_089795.1:63574484-63669484 GCF_040412425.1 Macrobrachium rosenbergii
CTCGGCTCCTTTGGTCCCCTGGAGGCGGTCGCTGCGGTGGCTGATGACTCAGAAAAAGAATTTGATAGGTTGCCTTTGTTTTTTACTCCATGGGTGAAGGTTCTCAGAAAGGCGCCTGCTTCCGTCTACAGGCCGTCCTTTAGTCAACATTGTGGTAGATAACTGTTATGTTATATTTTGTGTTGTAAAGTGCCTGTGCATGGATGATTCCAAGAGCCAATGCATCTATCCAGCAATTTCTAGGGCTTAGTCTCCCTTAGAACATTAGAATGACACATGCTTTTAACCAAAATATTTTCCTACCTTCAATCAGTTCCATCTCCCACCCTACCCTTATCCGCTATTTTCTTTCCCGAGTAACTATATGAAGAACTTATATCTTCCCACATATATGTGGATCATCATTCATAGCTCTAGTAGCCTGGTTTCCATTTATTCTTACAACCTTACGCTTCCTCATCCTCACTTTCATCTTTCTCTTCCTACACTGACTTTCAAAGTTTCACCCGTTTCTGCAGTTTCTCTTCACCATTCCCGATTACTACTGTATCCTGTAAAGATCAATGTTCCAAAATAAATTCAAAATAATTTCTTACTGTCCCAGACCTAATTTTAAGCCAAACCAGTCACCTTCCTGTCTACATAACATAAGCTTCACTTCCATTAAGGAAACCCTTAACTGCTGTTAATACTTTCCCTTCTACGTAATACCTCAGCACTAAACACATTGCATCTCTATACATTCTCTCACAAACTTTTTCTATGGTGGCCAGGCACCACACTAAAAGCTTTTTTCTCTTTACTCTCAGACTTCCCACATAACACACATTTCTTCCATAACAAGGTCTTGATTGACATTCTTGTCCGTACCTATACTTTTCTTCCCTTATCAATCCTATTTTACACATTCCCATATAATATTTGGTCTACTCTATCATCATGACTCTTGTAAAGAGGAACTGTGGTTCTTTTCGTCAATTCTTTAATAACCTTTCCCTCATCTACATGTAACTAAATTTTTTCCTTATGCCCTCTGCAGGTACTTACACAAGCATTTTCAAATCTACACTAAACAAATCCGTGTTTACATCATACAGTTCTGCCTCTCTTCTGTCCCTTACATTCAACCTTCCCTATAGGACGAATTCTTAATTCCCCTAAAATATTTGCTCATATCCATCCCTTTATCTTCATTACTTGACTTCTTTTTCTCCCTCATTTTCTTCATGACTATCTTATTAATCTCATGTGCGCCTGTACATGATCTTTGCTATACACGCGCAAATCAAGTGAATTTTTTTTCTCTTTTACTAAACCCTTTATTTCCTTTCCTCAAAACTTTTACTTTTTTTATTCTCCCTTCCTTCCCATCTATATCCACAAACAGCCCCCAGTGACTCTGTGACACCATCCTTGAATTTTACATATACTCCGCACACTCCTTCCACTACTATGTAGGCTATGTGATGTTAACCGTTTTCCTTATAATACTATTTTCTCTTCATTTCAAACAAAATCTATTGTTTTAAATACAAATTCATGCTGACATAAAGCAAATGAAGTAAACATTTATACTGAAGTATAAATATTTATATTCACATTTAAATTCCTTTCCATTCGTGCATCAAAAAGCTAATGGCTCTGATTCACCGGTAGGCACATGTCCCAGATAATTCTGTCATCTAAGATACATTGCCAAATTCTTCTCTAAAAATAACTCGATATGTCAGCTCGGATTCTCAACTCAAATTCTTGAAAGTAGTTTCAGATAGGTTACAAAACCTGAACAATTTCATAAAAAGCATAAATAAAACACTTATCACCGTGTTATGAAAATACTTTGAAGCCCTGTTATGTAAAGCCACATCATTATTCCATTCAAATTTGATTCAGTTTTGGGAATGGAAAGACAGTCAAAAAAAAAAAAAAAACATACGTTGATTAATGTTTCAGCCGTGCGAAGAACTTTCAAGTTCGGACTCTGGGTTGATCTCTCTCCAGATATTTCATTGTTAATATTTTCCCAGAAAAGACAACACTCATATGATTGGAAAGAAGTGTTCCCTAACGTTCAAAGTCTAAATGAGTGGAAACGGGGAGGGATAGAGAGAGAGAGAGAGAGAGAGAGAGAGAGAGAGAGAGAGAGAGAGAGAGAGAGAGAGAGAGCTTTTATTACCTGTGATGTACTCGTAAAGACTATTTCTGACAGTAACAGGGATTTGCAAAACCCTGGAATAAAATAATCGAGGCCTAGTTCTGGGCAAAGGGTTTTACACCTAGTAATCTGAGAGTAAAATGTTAAAATTAGAAACAAAATACTTGTAGAGAAAAACCTAAAAAAAATTGCTGTAGACAAAGAGGCTGTTTCCAGGGAGAGATAATTATACTTGTAAAGCTGGCTCATCTCTTGCAATTGGATGACGTGGAAAGACAAGAAGACCTGAGGTACCAAAGTCACTTTATGCTCGTTTGAACCAGTCTCAAACTTCAAATTCTACATGACTGCCTCTGTCCATGCATATGGGATTGGCGCGCAGGGGAGGGGGGGTGATGCGCGGAGCCGCCGCTGTTATATTACCGTTTGCGAAATATACGCAAACACTAACACACACACACACACACACACAGAACTTTAATTCGGTATATTCAAGAGCTATTTTCCCAAATATGTGCATCTTTTACTTCAATAACACGGTGTGTAGGCCTATACCATTTTTCGAAATTTACTCATTACGACCTTACAATCGATACAGAACATCACAATCTTATAATATGATTTTCCTTTTTGAAAAGTTAGAGTATCACTAAAATTTTACCTTAAAACTATCCTTACTATTTCATTATGTGCAAAACACCCTAGCTCTAGATAATCACCTAAAGATGATAATATTATACCAAAATTAAGTCAAAACTGGGATAGAAAATTCATCTTCAAATTTCAACATTTTAGTGATAACGTTGAATTTGGGCACTGTGATATTATTTCAAGTGCTGAACAATATAACGGAAAAAAAAAAAAAATTCTACACGTTGGCCTTTTCTTAACTGGCCTCTTCCAATAAATTCTCATAGAAGATACCACTGAATATTCCATTAAGGAAATAAATCAAACAATTAACTAATTGTACAAAATATATATTTCCGTATTTTAGATACTCTCCTTACGACTTCACGTTGCCTTCCATTTTAGCAGTTCCAGTTCCTCTTTTAATACATTTAAGCACTAAAAGTATTAGGAGAGGTTTTTGTTCCTACCAGTGTGGCTTCCAGGCTAAGCACCTGGTGCCCGATGTTTTCTCTCCGCCGGTATAATTTACTTGCAGTCCGAAATAATGACGCCCGGAAACTCGCAAAATCCCGAGAGACAGGAAAATCCACTTGTTCTGTAAAACCCCGCATACACGTCCGTTTTTAATTTGCAGCTCAGTCAGTGGAATTGCAAAGGGGAAAATAAAAGTAGATTAACCTTATTGTGGCATGAGGGTGCAAATGTTGTGCACACCGCTACAAAAAAAGCCAGACACTCTTGACTTAGTGAAATGATATGAGAATAAAGGTGTTGAGGATAATTAACGCTATAACATTCAGTTGTGCATTTCCAACTTCATACGATGTTACAATTCCACAATTTCCGTGTTCTGAATACTTTCCACCATATAATTCCATCATTAGGACCCTATCGACTGCAGGCGAGTCATGCAAAGTTGATTTAATTACCTTCTCCGATTTTTTGAATATCTTAGTTTCATTCCGAACCTTTCGGAATTATATAATCAACAACGAAAGCACTGAATGTAAGATAACATATCTTCAAACGTAATAATCTGATGAAGGACACTTAAGGTAAAATGCATACAATCGAATCTTTCGCACGCATACATTTACACACACACACAAAACACACACACACACACACACACACACACACACACACACACATATATATATATATATATATATATATATATATATATATATATATATATATATATATATATATATATATATATATATATATATAACAATCTGATGAAGAACATATAGGTAAAATTATGTAATGAGTTTTTCTAATGTACAGACATATACATACACATTTATATATAGTATATATATGTACATATATCTATATGTGTAAATATATAATATATACATACATATATATATACACATTTATATGCATGTATATACATATATGTATATATATGTATGTACATATATATATATATATATATATATATATATATATATATATATATATATGTGTGTGTGTGTGTGTGTGTGTGTGTGTACTGTATATATATATATGTGTGTGTGTCATTTTCCCTAAAAGGAAGTGGCTCCAAAGAAAAACAACTCAAAGTCACTACTATCTACAGGCTTTAACTAATGAAATGCGGATGACCACCCAGCGGAAAACATGAGCCAATTCATACACCTACACATAAATGTGCCATTGCACTCCGTCTTGTACACTACGACCTGCAAGGCATTAAAAATAAAAGGTTATTAACGAAGGTCATATATTGCATCGAATTGCCGTTTGCAAACAAAGAAACTAATCATATTACGACCAAAATACCGGAGCTGAAGTATGGGAGGAAGGGCGTAAGCTACAATTGGACGTCTGCAATACCATTAATGTACGGGAGGAGGGAAAAAAGCAAATGCGAGCAGTGAGATCCCTTCCACTTCACCGCCTTGATTAATTATGCCTCGCCGAAGAACAACGCCATTCCCTTATGGATTAAACAACGCAGCGTTAATAATCACGAGCAGCTACGGGGACTTAATAGATGTTGGACTTCCGTCACCGACAGAGCAAACATTCCCGTATCACGTAGTCGCGACATTAATGCCAAGCCAACACAAGAGCTGTACGTAGCCTCTTCAGCTGATGCAAGTGTCTACTGTAGTGGTGCCTCCCACCTACAATATATTCAACACCACAACAGATATATCTACCCATTTGCCATCTACATATCTATCTATCTCTCTATATTTGAATGTATATAAAACATATCTGTCTATTTATTTATCTTTCTATGTATGCACATAAGTATGTATGTACCTATATATATATATATATATATATATATATATATATATATATATATATATACATATATACATACCTACATACACAGAGACATATATAATATAATATAATATAATATAATATAATATAATATAATACAATATAATATAATATAATATAATATAATATAATATAACACCGAATTCACCGTACCTTAGGAATAAGTAACCCCCAAGGGGAATTATAATTAATATGTGCATCCGCCACGGCCTGGATTTGAACACGGGCCTTTGATTTAGCTACAAGGATAAACAGTGATACACTTATCAATTACAGTTTCCCTTGGGTGTAAGATATTCCCAAGGTCTAGTGTATTCGATATTAAATGATAACTGTGGTTAATACAGTAGTTGCGAATCCGTTGCCAGGAGAAAGTGAAGGAAATATTTAGTAGGACAAAATAGAAACAGCATTTATACTGGCAAGGGATGGAGAGAAAATGATCAAAACAGCAGATATGAATGACCGAGTTGGAAAGAGTAGAAATGGATATGAAGAGCTTCATGGAGGTCATGGATTTGGAGTAAGAAAGGAGGACGGAGAGTATGCACTGGATGTGCTTCGAATTAGTCGGTATGAAAACCTGGCTGGTGAAGGAATATATTAATTTAGTAATGTACAAGAGTGGTGGAATACACAATCAGATAGATTACCTTATGGTTAGGTGGGAAGAAGGAAGCAGTGTAATAAATTTTAAGGCAGTTCTTGAAGAGCAACCGACGTTGGCAAACAACACAGGTTGCTACTGCTAGATATTCAGATGAGAACTAGAAAGAGGTGGTTAAAGCGATAAGGAATTAAAATATGGGATCTTAAAGAAGAATAGTGGAAGCTTTGTAAGGGGTATTCAAGAAGAGGACATCAAGTTAGAATAAATTTAAGAGAAGAGGTAGTTGGCAGAGTAAAAAATATTTGCAAAAGTATGAAAACATGTGAAGTGCTCAAAGAAAGCAATTGGACGAACAAAAGGCTATGGGGTGTCAAAAGGGGAACAGAAGGGTACAAGTTTCTGTTAGGCGGAAGCTTCGGCTTTCAGTGACTGGAAAGTGAAGCATCTGCAAGGTGCCAAGGAACGATATAAACAAGAGGAGAGAGAGAGATTAAGAAGATATTGGGGATAGCCATAGGAAGAGCTCCAGGGGAGTTGCGTAGGTTAGGAACAAAGGGAAGTGAAAAGAATACTTATATAATATTAAACTCAAGTAATAAATCAGAGGAAAGATCTGGGTCAGTCACAGATCATCAAAGGTAGAGCAGGAAATTTCTTGCATAAGAATGATGACAAAAGATGAAGGCAAAATTATTAAAAACATCTTTAAAACACATAATGGCAGAGGGAGGTGGGGATGGTGGAAGGGCCGGTGATGGAGATACAATCTATTGAAGTAAAAAAAGCTATAAGAATGGCAAAGCACCAGGTTACTCACAGGTGTTCCCTGAAATACTGAAGGTACTGGGTGCAGTGTGGGAAGAATGGACACTAGATCTGTAAAATGCCGATGGCTGAAAAGAAAGCCTGTTGGTAAATGTGTTTATACAGAAGGGAGATATTAGGAAGTGTGGTTTATAGAGGAATTAGAGTAACAAAACATTTCTTGTGGGTTTTGGAAAGAATAACGATCGAGATAACGAGCAATCGTAGAGATTGGTGGAACAGTACGGTTTCAATAGAGGACGATGTACAGATGATGCTGTCTCAATAATAATACAGATGATGCTATCTCAATAATAATACAGATGAGGCTGTCTTTGTAATACAGATGATGTTGTCTTTTATAGTAATACAGATGATGCTATCTTTATAATATACAGATGACGCTGTCTTTATAATAATATACAGATGGTGCTGTCTTTATAATAATACAGATGATGCTGTCTTTACAATAATACCGATGGCTCTGTCTTAATAATAATACAGATGAGGCTGTCTGTACAATATACAGATGGCGCTGTCTTTATAATAGCCAGCTGATGCTGTCTTTATAATAATACAGAGGACTCTGTCTTTATAATATACAGATGGCACTGTCTTTATAATAACACAGCTAATTCTGTCTTTCATGTACAGATGGCCTTTGTCTTAATAATAATACAGATGAGGCTGTCCTTATAATATACAGATGGCGCTTTGTCTTTATAATACTACAGACACTGTCTTTATAATATACGGAATCGCGCTGTCTTTAATGTATCTGATGATGCTGTCTTTCATAATAATACAGATGACCTTTGTCTTATAACTATACAGATGGCGCTGTCTTTATAATACTACAGATGACGCTGTCTTTATAATATACAGATGGCGCTGTCTTTATAATAATACAGATGATGCTGTCTTTATAATAATACAGATGACGCTGTCTTTATAATATACAGATGGCGCTGTCTTTATAATAATACAGATGATGCTGTCTTTATAATAATACAGATGACGCTGTCTTTATAATATACAGATGGCGCTGTCTTTATAATACTACAGATGACGCTGTCTTTATAATATACAGATGGCGCTGTCTTTATAATAATACAGATGATGCTGTCTTTATAATAATACAGATGAGGCTGTCTTTATAATATACAGATGGCGCTGTCTTTATAATAATACAGATGATGCTGTCTTTATAATAATACAGATGAGGCTGTCTTTATAATATACAGATGGCGCTGTCTTTATAATAATACAGATGACGCTGTCTTAATAATAATACAGATGAGGCTGTCTTTATAATATACAGATGGCGCTGCCTTTATAATAATACAGATGGCTCTGTCTTTATAATAATACAGATGATGCTGTCTTTATAATATCACAGAAAACGCTGTCTTTATAATATACAGATGGCGCTGTCTTTATAATACTACAAATGATGCTGTCATTATAATAATACAGATGATGCTGTCTTTACAATAATGCAGACGACACTGTATTTATAATAATATAGATGGCGCTGTCTTTTCAATAATACAGATGGCGCTGTCTTTTCAATAATACAGATGGCACGCTTCATAATGATACAGATGGCGCTGTCTTTACGATAATACAGATGGCGCTGTCTTTATAATGATACATATGACGTTGTCTTCATAATAATATATATGGCGCGGTCTTTATAATAATGCAGATGACGCTGTCTTTATAATAAGACAATTCACCGGAAAAGAGGCTGCAAGGGAAGCAGAAGTTCTACTGTGCATTTACAAGTCAGACCTTGAGAAGACACTTCATAGAAAACCAATGGAGGTGTAGTGTCCTGATGTTTAAGAAAAAGGAAAAAGCTGGAAATGCTGGTTAGGTTGATCGTAATATTGTATAAAAGAACAAGGACATCGGAAATAACAACCTGTAACAGAAGAGAAATGTTGGGTTTCTATCAAGGATCGGCACTTAGCCCTTTTCATGTTTGTTCTGGTTATGGATGAATGGATGGATTAGGAATGAAAGTCTATGGCTATTGTTATATGCAGGCGATCTGATGATTACGGCAGAGGCTGAATAAGAATCGTAAAGCCGGGTAAAAGAGTGGCAAGAATCTCTTGAATTGGGTGGTACGAAAGTAAAGCTGAGGTTATGGTGTCCAGCAAGTACGGAGGGTATAGCTTTATTAATACAAGATAGAAGAAGTCTAGATTCAACACTGACAAAAATTAACATATTTATATACGTACATACACACACACACTATATATATATATATATATATATATATATATATATATATATCTATATATATATATATATATATATATATATATATATATATATATATATATATATATATATATAAAATAAGAACATGATACAAAATTCATATTGTATAAACTCAGACGTATTTTTTTAACATTACTAATTTATATATCTAAATCAAACGTGAATAAAACAAGTAATCACCCAAGCACAAACTACAGAAGTGTGACCTATATTTTCTGCCCAACAATAACTTTGTATCAGAGTCAACCTGCATTCTCTTGTTAGTCTAACAAATGAAAATACAAAGTTAAGTATGCCTTAGTTTAACCAGACCACTGAGCTGATTAATAGCTCTCCCAGGACTAAGAACTAATTGGTTAGCTAGCAACGGAACCTACAGCTTATCGTGGAATCCGAACCACATTATAGCGAGAAATGAATTTCTATCACCAGAAATAAATTCCTCTAATTCTTCATTGACCGATCGGAGAATCGAACGCTGGGCCAGCAGAGTGCTAGCTGAGAATGGTACCCACCCTCCAATGAGGAACTAATGAAAATACAGCATCAGTCGAAATAATAAAGCGAAATTAGTCACAAATGGACTGCTTGTAAATCAGTTTGTTTATTCGGCTGTCCAACATTCCCTTACGCAGTAATATCATTAAATACTCACGGCGGTTGAGGCGCTGTTTAAAGAGACCTTGTTGAAAAGAAAAAATGGGTAAGCAAAACCTGAAAACAGCTTCCGGGAAGAAAAATGAGTCTGAGAACTGAGCTGAAAATCGGTATATGAAAAATGTATTCTTCATTTTTCGCAAAGGACAAGAAACCAACAGATACGTCAACAATTTAACTGCAGCAAATACGCTGAAGATTTTTCTTATTTTGAATGAGCGAGAATAAATTGAAAGACCAATAACAAATAGAATAAAATATTGAAAGACAAACAGAAAATTTTAAATAACAGAGAAGAAAGCTAATAAAATATATCTGAAGGGAAACCTAGGAGGAAAACTGAGACTAGAGCAGAGTGGAACGCCTCTTCAAGAAAAGGGAGAACTATTAATTACGAATAGGAAATTCACGAACATAAACATCTCGCAGAAGGAGGTTTACAAGTAGAGGCGCCGGTAGCCAACTTACAAGAGAAGGTAAGTGAGGGGGGAGGGGGACGGGGAGTGAGGGCAGGGGGGAAGCGCCTCTCGTAAGGTGCACATGGCTTGTCCTCTGGAGTAAACAGACAAGGGGAAATGGAACTTTAAGTGTGTGCCAAGCATGTGGGAAGAAAGGGGAAAAAAGAGAATGAGGATTAAAGGGAAAAAAGGGCTTCAACTGACAGACTGTGAGTGTGTGTGTATGCATGTACGTGTGTGTGCGTGTTAAGAGTGTGTTTACTGTATGCGCATACGTGTGTGTATGTCCAACGTGCGAAGAGGGGAGGGTTACGTGGAAGTCTGCTGCTCAGTACGGTGTTGCCTCTACCCTCAGCCGGGCGAGTGGTGGTGAAAGCGGGAGGATTCTCTTTGACAATCTCCCTCCACTCTCCCTCCTCGTCCCCTCCTCACTCCCTCAACACACACATACACACACACAAAATAACTATTAGTAGAAGAAAAGGATACGTCGACAACCCTCCACTTTTTTTTTCTTTCTCTCGACCGGATGGTGTGTTTGTGTGTCTTTTGAGTGTTCTAGCGAAATTTTGTTACGCATTTAATTACCCTCACCACCAATCATAATACTAGAAAGCAAAGAGTGAAAAGCAAGACTTCGCACAATACCAACTAACCTGAGGTCTTCGATATACGCAGCCACTGCCGCTCTACAAGTGTCCGTTGTGCGAATATCACGAGCGCGTAGCCACGGAGCGGAGACAGCACAGAGAACGATTTTGAAGGGAAGTTTCAGACTCGTTTTAGGGCAGTTTGCGGTCTTTACTGACCATTTCTCATTCTGGAATACGTTGATGGCGGGTGAAAGGTCATGCCACTGATTCAGGTCAAGGTGTGGATGGTAGTTTTGTGAATAGAAAAATAAGTGCATAAACCCCGAGGGCAGTGTTGTGTAGTTCCTCCCCAAACCTGTCTCGCACGTACTTTATCCTTAAACCGGAAGGCCTTGGTCCTTCCAAACGATGGTCATTTACGATCCTTTATGTCCTAAATAAACCCAATCGACGACAGTCAAAACTACTCTGTGATATTTGCTATTGTGAATTAAGTGGTGTCACGTTGAACTGTACAGGTATTATGACGCCAAGGTCATGTATAATATTGCATACACCTGTCTAATAGATATTTTTTTCTGAAATAATACCAACTTTAACCCTAAAAAGAGATGTACATCACGAAGAACGTTTTCTAGGAAAATATTTATAACTTCTATGACTAGTTTCAGAAACGATAATTCTAAAAGAAATAAAAAAAAAATTTATTGATTTTGCTAGCAATTTTCTGGTACAACGATTCTAAATTTTCTCATTCAAACAGAGCTTGAAATTAAACTGAAAACAATATACGTAATTCATAAGAATTATTATATTAAGAATCAAATATCAAAATTTTATTTATTTTTCCACTTTCTGTCAAAAGCTTTGGAAAATATAAAGAGCCAATCTAAAAATTCCCCGTTATCAAGAAAGGAAAACTTAACATGTAAGGTAAAAAAAAGAAAGTGTCATCACAAAATACCAAAAAAGGCAAAGGAAAAGTAAAGGCCTACGAAGTAATGCGCAGCAATTTTTCGGAAACAATTATGCACCGATGATGTGTAAACATCTGGCACGATCAACATATATTACTATGAAGCAAATAAAAATGTCTTAGTTTGCAAAGGAAAAAATAAGATAAGGGTACCGGTGCGCCATTTCCGTGACTGAATACGAAAAAAGTGATCGTCAACATGAAGCTGCAAGGAAAATAGCACTGGAATAAACAACCAGCCTCAACAGTTCCCAGACAGCATCTTCTCTTCACCTCAAAACAATAAGGTAAGTTCAACATTAATATGGTCAAAGCGGCATCAAATTTCACCTGGGTCTTAACACGGCCGGACGTCAGAGCGCCCCATTGGAGGCCTTTGACAAAGACCATGACAGTGTTAATGGTATCACTTCAATACAATTGGTTTCTCTTTTTCTCTGAATGTTTTTCCTAAGAATGAACTGAGTGAGACTTATATAGACGTGACCTGTCGTGCGTTTGTAAGGTGTGAAATGTTGATCTCGGTCTCGCTGTGCATAATGAATGATTGCGCGGTGTCGGGCGATTTCCACATGGGCAAATCTGGGTCACAAGTGCTGACAAAAAAAAATTATGGAAACCCAACCGAAAAAGCAAGATGCATTTTATCATGTTTACTAACCATAATCTTCCCTCACGCCACCTAATCAGTTCAACATTTCACTAAACAAATATCTATGAGAAAAGAAGTCTTTAGAAATAAAAAAAAATGTTTTTATTACCAAGAAAAAGATTAACAAGTAAAACAATGAAATATCAATGGCAAGCTGATAGCAATATCATTTAAACTAGAGAAAAATAAGACAGGTTGAGACTGGAAATTTAGTGCTATCTTCCCCCGAGTCTCTGTTTCCCTCAAAAAATAACATGTTTGAGTATAAATGTGCATGCATGGAACTATAACAGTTAACGTTATGTGTATGATAAGAAAAGTAAATGCGTGAGAAGAGTGACTTCCCAAGGCTTACTGTATAGCTAATTTGTCGAGAAGTTATCCATTGCAGGTCACTGAAAAACCCATTTATCAACCTGACATCCCCTGACCATCATCACAACGTAACTTTAAATTGCTCCCCCACCAAAAAAAAAAAAATTTCATTGATTCAATGTAATGTGGTATGATGAGGAAATAAAAGTACGTGTGTACGGAAAACGTTGAACTAAGATGCTGCAAAGCATCAAATCTGTGAAATGCAGTAGTTGTCAGGACAAAGGAGGAAATTAAGAAATATAAAATCCTTGTTGACAAACAAGTTTATCTGAACAAAAAAGGCAAGGCAAGAGTTTTTCGTAAATCCTTTATTTGATAGCTCCTCGATAAGATAACTAGCTGGTGCCAAATATAATCCAGTTACGTGATGATGAACATTACTCTGAAAACTTACAATTAAACTTCTAGTCACAACCGGAATAGATGAACTACCACAGGCGAAGCCTTTTCCTTTGTCTGGAAGTGGCACTTACCGGAAGAAAGGTCCTTAACTCAATGACTGAAGTCTGGGCTTCCCAGTGGAATCCTTACTATCATACTCTCTAAATGTAATGTACTACCAGAAATAACAACAAGGTCTTTCATTTACAGAGAATCAATTGCAATCGCTCACATCATTCCCGAGTGATTAGACGGAGATGAACAAAGAGCTGCATGCACCACAAGACAAGTTATCTCTGTTAATTAAACATCGGTAATGCCATGCAACGGCATAAACACCATTTTATTCTTTCTAGTTAAAACCTGAGAGAGTGATGACGCGGTATGATCTCGGGTTCATTTCGCTTGCCCTTCATAGCAAGTGAAGGAAGGCCCTTTGTTCGCTCTGCTCTCAAGGTTGAAAAGGATGGAAAAGAATTTATAGCTCGCACCTTTATCTCTCCTTTACTCTGGACATGAGGTTTCTTAGCCACATAAGGGTTACGGCAAAGGGTACCCTAGCTTATCCATGTTAAAGGTAGCCAACGGTTATTGATAAATAAAATGAAACAACACTCAAGTTCTTACAACTGTGATATATATATATATAATATATATATATATATATATATATATATATATATATATATATATATATATATATATATATATATACACACACACACACTTCATCATATGAGGACAGGGAATCACAAGTTGATGACGGTAATACAAATTATTCCCAATGTTTCGCAATACCTTATCGCATCATCAGGGTTTCTACAATAAAAAGTGTGTATAATATTAAATTTGAGTGTGTGTGTGCGTCTAAATGCTCTACGCTAATTAACGGCTGCAGGTTTGTGTTGGGCAGTTCCTCAGCGACTTGGCCTTCGCTGGGCGCTCTCGTGTCCCCTAAGGGGCGCGATGTGGCCTGTGGTTTGGGCCGTGCTGTCTGGTCCCTGTTGGATCGCGCAGTTCTTCTCCTGCTGGAGGGGAGTATATATGATCCGACTCTTGTTGAATATTCAGGGTCGGTTTCTGGATAGCGATATTTACTGCTTCGGCTATTAAGAGGCGACCGTAGTTATCCTCTGTGTACGACCTGGGCGCCTTCTGTCAATGTAGAGATGGCTTCCTGTCGTGAACATTTAGTATATAATGTTGATGAATGGCCCCTTGATATCTGTGAGCCAGCATACGTCTCCGAAGGGTCATTGTAGTGTGCCCGATGTAGTTTTAGCTGTGAGAATTACACATCTCCTCTGGACAAGTAAAACTGTAAACTACATTCGTGCACATCACACACACACACACACACACACACACACACACACACACACACATATATATATATATATATATATATATATATATATATATATATATATATATATATATATATAATATAACCAACCTAAAATGGAATACACGCAGGCCTCTGTGCTACGATGGTCAGGACGGGTCTATTTCAGCTTCAGCAAATGAATCTGAATTCGACAAATTGATGTATGTATGAGCAGGGATACACTTGTTATTGATCGAAAGGTTAAGAGTAACTTCACTCGGACATCGTGTGTGTGTGTGTGTGTGTGTGTGTGTGTGCGTGTGTGTGTGGGTTTAAATCTTGCCTCGGACGCCAGGGGTCTTCATTTGTTTCTCCACTTGGTTTTATGGCTTTGCAGTGAAAATCTTATTCTAAACAAGTAAGGAAATCGAGAGGCTAAGATGTCATTGTAGCTATTGCAACTACATGTGTAAGTGATAAAACATATAGGTCTCTCTCTCTCTCTCTCTATCAATCTACTTTTCTATCAGATACGAAATAAAGCATATGCTCTCTCTCTCTCTCTCTCTCTCTCTCTCTCTCTCTCTCTCTCTCTCTCTCTCTCTCTCTCTCTATATATATATATATATATATATATATATATATATATATTTTGGTTTTAGTTCCCTTGCTGGAATGTATAAATTTAAGTCTTTTAATAAATTCTATAAATGTTATAGTCTTTCTTTCTATATAGTTCTAGTACTTGTTACACTCACGCACACAAACACACACACATGTACTTGTGTATATAAATATATATATATATATATATATATATATATATATATATATATATATATATATATATATATATATATAATATATATATACGTATATAAATACTGCGATGTATTCATATATGCTATTAATTAACGGAATATGATTAATAAATATTTAGCATTAACCACATACATTTTTATATACCGTTTCCTTTCCATAACTGCATTTCTAATACTTTTTTTATCCATTCTCAAATATTTTTTTAAAACAATTATTCAGTTCTATAGATAATTAGTTCACGGCATTTCGGCTCGTCCCATAAGAACGGAATTTTATAATGATAACAATGATATTAACAGTTCAGACACTCCAAGGCCGCTCTCCTCGAAACAAAGATATAAATAGAAATGTCATCAAAGGTAATATTTCGACAGGCATGCACAAAGATGCAACCGCTCACGCACATAAAAATACGCAGTAAATACATATGTAAATAGAGAAATATTTGCTTGCAGACAATTGACACGCATATAAAAGTAGGAAAAGGATGCAGAGAAAGAAGAAGAAGAAGAAGATATATATTATATACATATATATATATATATATATATATATATATATATATATATATATACATATATATATATATATATATATACATACATATACATATATATATACATATATATATATATATATATATATATATATATATATATATATATATATATATATATATATATATATATATATATATGCTAGACACTAATATGCATGTAGATGCGTATTTATGGATGCATATTCTTAATAATGCTGGCGTTCTATTCTTTTGTGAGCCTGGTTTGTGAGCATTCTTCTGTTAGTGCAGCTCGCAATCAGCGCTGTCTCTGGCCCCGAAAGATGACTGACTCTTTCGCTTTCAGGCTTGTTTGCCGCTCTGCCGCCATGCCAATCAGGCTTTATTATTAAACCGCGTCTCGTGGTCACTTTTTCGCTCTCCGTTTCTCTCCTCCCCTCGGATAATCTCGTTAATACGCGACTCGGCTTTTTATGGGTCTGCCTATTAGCCCTGTAACATATATATAAATATATACATATATATGCATTTATATAAATACATACATACATACAGTACATGCATACATATATATATATATATATATTAATATATATTAATATATATATATATATATATATATATATATATATATATATATATATATATATATATATATATATACATAAGATATATATAAACACACGCACACACATATATAAAAAATATATGCCATACTTAAGTATGTATATGCGTCTGTGCGTGTGTGATTTTGCCCCCGAGAGCTGGTGGCTTGAATTTTGAGATTTGGTTAATAATCATATGCCCACATGCCTGCTGGTTTCGGTCCCCTGCAGCTAACTAACTGTCAGGTACATAATTCACGACTTTTGTTACCAGAAGCACAACGGGACTTTCGGTATGTTCCTAAATCAATCTACCAGGCTCTTTCGCTACTGACGTGAATATTATTGCATCTTATAAACAGAAATTTCAATTCTATATATATATATATATATATATATATATATATATATATATATATATATATTTATTTATACATATGTATATATATTTACGCACATATAAATATGTATGTTTATATTTGTATATGCATATATATTTATACATATACATATGCATATATATGTATTTGTATATATTTATATATATCATATATACATATACATACATATATATGTATATATATGTATGTATATGTATATATATATATATATATATATATATGTATATGTGTATGTGTTTGCATGTATGTATGTATGCAGTATGCATGTATGAATTTGACTTAGGTGCTTTAACATCAGTGTAGCAGAAACGAACCGCTTAAGCATTTCCCCTTATGCATAAGTGCGTAGTTACACGAAATGCATATATCTGCAAGCAGAAATATTTCTATCTGGTATCTTTGTTATCACTGTTATCAATATACTCGTTCCTTTAGATTTGGAAAATGAAAAATATTTTATTCCATTTGAAGAGATATCGGTTCATATTAAGCTAGACTCTACTTTTATTTATTCCTTCTCTTTTACTTTTATAGTTTGGTTACACGTGGATATCACTTTATTCGCCCCCTTAGCTTTTTCATAAAATAAATCAACCTTCACTAAGAATTTCACACTGCCGTAATTAAATTGTATATAAAAAATCTATAATTATATCAGTAAACTGTATTATTTGTAAAAGATAAAAATATTTACCTTTTATAAATAATACACTTTTCTTATATAATTTCGGATTCTTAATCTACATAAAATCATTCTTCGGTTCATTTTTCATCTTCTAAATAATATTCTCCCCAAAACAGAACAAAATACACGAAAAGCGCCTGTTTCACCGGTGATGACTCTAAAGTGAAATAAACCTTCAATGATCTTATAATGACAACTCAGTAAGGACTAGCTTCCTCTTATTTTCCTATTAAAAAAAAAAAATCGATGAGACGGGCCCCCTGATGTCTCTCTGCACCCCGGGACCGAAGAAAACATCCTGATACGTTAAGGCTAATCACGGATGCCGCATAAGAGAATAGTCGCCAATCTGGCAAAACAAACATCGATTGATGGAACACAAATATATTTCTAGGCATTCCGGATTGGATCAGCATGGACTGTTGAAACATTATCTCTGACTCCGTGCTTCCTGTGTGGCAGTCTAATGGAAGTGGCGACTTGATTTGGTCCCAATTCATTCACCCACGAATGCACCCCCAGTGCTCCCCAACGATTTCTTTTCAGTAAGAACGCAAGGAGTGCGAGTACCTTCCTCGCACTCTTTCTCTCTTTTCTTTCTTCAACACGATTATGTTTATAGGTATAACCTTTTTCATTTTTAATTTGGTCGATCTCAGTGCAAGGCCCAAACGCTTAATCATCTCGTACTCTCTCAATATAATTATTTGTACGCATATTAAAGGTCCATCTAACATGGTGTGCACACAACTTATGCTATCTGACACGCCTCTCCTCTGTGCACCCCTCTTCAGCAAAACAGCACTCTGGGACTGGGACCAGGACTCTTTCAGCTGATAAATTTGACTTCGATACAGATCAAGCTTCGAAGGGTGGCAGTAACGCAAAATAGGTTTCCAGACTAACTGTTCCCTCTCAGTATTTCCCAATAGAATATTCTCTTTGGCATATGGCTGTTGTCAATTCCTAAAAGATGAGGTATCCAGCAAAGTTTTTTCAATTATATAGGTATAAATGTTGAACTTAGGAACGTAGGCATCTGTAAATGGGAATACTGACTATCCACGTTGCAAAGTCTGGGTCAGCAATTGCGGTAACACAACATGAAGAGACAGATAAAGCTAAAAAAAGAAAAGGTATACGCACCTATGAAAACATAACACAAAAAAGAAAATGTTACCATGGAAAAGAGACAAGAGGCCAGGCTTATATGTTGATACTACAATTTTATATATATATATATATATATATATATATATATATATATATATATTATTAGTATATATATATATATATATATATATATATATATATATATATATATATATATATATATATATATATATATATATGGTAGCGTGGTCTAGTGGCTATCACTCTTATCTCACTAACAAAAGCCAGAACTCGACCTCAGCAGAGGGAGGAAGAGAGTAGTACAATGAGTACTCTTAGTTATTCGACTGTGGTGGATGGCGACATGGATGGAGAAGGGTATGGGCTAGCAATCTCACCTAAAGAAAAACATTGCTGAGAATTGGAAATTTGACATCTACTAGAGATACTCTTTCTAAGAGAAAACAGACATGTTTCAAGGAAAATGTCTATATATTATATACACATATTATATATACTTACATACATATATATATATATATATATATATATATATATATATATATATATATATATATATATATATATATATATATATATATATATATATATATATATATATATATATATATATATATATATATATATATATATGTGTGTGTACATGACAAAGACAGAGTAAGAGAGATAAAAGCTTAACACGGCATTATGGAATGTATTCTCGGAATGAAGTTCTGAATCGATAAAAGGAGTAAATAATGATTGAGGCACATTATTCCTCCTGGAAAAACTTCGTTACCAGAAGCGAATGAGTTCATCAAGCTCATTACCGATTCATCTGACATTTTCAATAGTTTCAAAGGGCTAAAAGATAAACATATCCTGCGTCTCAATTTACGAAATTAATCTCATCAAACGCTGTTACCTTCTTTTTATATCGATGTCATCAGCTGCGTATGCAAGGACAATATATGCACGTATGACGTTAATGTTGCTATAACTGCATATGCAGGTATGAGTATATTTCTTCAGGCTTAACATTAGGCACTCAACATTATACAGACATTCATACATACATACATACATACATGTCTATGAAAAATTATAATCACTCCACTAACTGCCAGAATTCTAAGGAGGTACTATTTGGTAAAGATATTGTTAAAAGAAATATTATAGAAAAAGACCTGATAGCTTGATTCAACCACCTTTAACAGTGCCATCATAATCATGAATCATCTGATGTTTACTGCACCATAAAATTTCTATACTCGTCTAATTAGCGGTCACAAAATTATTTATCAGTACACCATAAACATTTCCTGCTGGTAAACGTAGTTTTTAAGGTATTATTTCCGAAATATTTTTCTTTATACCCCGTACAATAACTCTATGTTGGAAAATAATAATGAAAAATCAATTGAAATCACTAATGTTCCAGTATCACTGCCGTGTTAAACAAAATTTTTTTTCATTGCAGTTCATCCCTAAACAACATAATCTTTGTTTTCTTGCTTTTAAACTGAACATAGATTAGATGACTTGTTATTATTCTTCTCTACTCAAAATGGTGACATTTTCATGGGGTACTTCTTTAAGAGTTCTTTCTCCATTTAATGGCATGGCGATGTGTTCACAAAGGCAGTGTATCAGAGATTAACATTTTTGATTAAAGAACAGATAAATTTCTTACTGATAAATTTCTCACTGAAACATGTCTTATGCTTTCTCAATGACAATTATAAATTGGTAGACTCAATGACAATTATAAATTGGTAGACTCAATGACATATAAATTGGTAGACTTCAAGAGACATGGGATGCCTACCTTCCAGTTTTGTGGCAGGCGGGCGATTCACAAACGTTATTCTCTCATATACAAAATTCTTGAAGGCCTTATAAATAGATCTGGGACACAGAGCCGCCTTTCACAAAGTTCATAATGGTAAACGTGCTTGTGCTTGACTGTGGATATGTATGTAGTGTATAGTTTTTGTGTTTAAAAATATACAAAGGTATAAATCGATAAACAGGTAGAGAGAGAGAGAGAGACCTTCTCCTTCGATCAGGTGGCTTAAGGCGTTATCTTTTCGTCCTAAAGAGCGACTGTAAAGGGGATTATTTAATAGGTCTAAGGCCACCCCTTTTTCGCACAGTCTTGGTGGTGGGTACTCAACTCTTTATTTCGTGCATATATGTGTGTATATATATACATATATATATATATATAAATATTTACATGTATATATGTATGAATATATATATATATAATATTTACATATATGTATGTATGAATATATATATATATATATATATATGTATATATATATATATATATATATATATATATATATATATATATATATATATATATATATATGCAATGACTGGACACTGAATTTATTTAATAAAACGTAAAAGATTACTACATTTAACAACTAAAACAAATGACTTGCAATTGCATTACACCGGTCTAGAATATGGCAAAGCTTGGTTATTATTTACAGAGTCCATTAAGTAATGCCATTAATCCACCTCTGTCATATGGTCATAAGGAAAACACATTTCTTTAGGCCTGAGATGTGAACTGCTGAAAAGAATACAATGTTACAATCAAATAATATCTGAAATAGAAATAAGAAAACTTCTGTTGCAACTTTTATCTTTATAACGTGAAACGAATTCAGTGCCACCAAGTTAAGACCAACGTTTACGCAGATGAAAGTAAGAATCGAAAGCACAGATAAAAGTAAAAATAAAAAAAAAAGAAATGTTTATTTAAAACTTACAATGGTGTTTCATATTGCGTTCATTGTTTTTGGCCCACCGATGACCCCTGTACCTCGTACATTTGTTAACTCGTAACACGCCATGCGTAACGATTAATCTTCTAAATCGTGTTGTGATGAACGACCTCAAACTGTTTTCGAGACGCACTGAACGAAACATTAATTTATAATTCACTGTATTGTATTCAAGCAATTATCCAATAAACAAATCATGTTAGATTCTAAACTGAAAATGTTAACTTTTACAACGATGAACTCGCTTTCATTTACATTACACATGTGATATCAATGCACGGTGTACATTATATAATATATATATATATATATATATATATATATATATATATATATATATATATATATATATATATATATATATATATATATATATACACATAATACATATACATATATGTATATATATATATATATATATATATATATATATATTTATATATATATATATATATATATACATATACACTGATTTTTGCAACAATACCACAGATTGTACAGCATACTATTTGACAGAAATAACACAGTCTGACTTCAAGTCATTGCAACTGGAGTGTTGCAAAACAACCAGAGAGTTTGGACTGCTTACAGAGAACAAGGTTTCTACCACAACTGAATCTGGTATTTTTAGAGTAGAGCATAAGGCCATCAGCTCCGCATAGAATATTTCATGTATTCCTTAAACTGGTACACAACTGAAATCACACGAACATACGCGACTTGAATTTCGGCAACAGTATTGGGTAATTGGCTTAAATTTTTTGCTGTAGTATGCTGAAAAAGATTATGGAACGCACTTCTTTGACATCACCTCATTGACTGAGCATTACTTCGTAAGTTTCACAAACATTTTTCCGTTTACTCATCACATGAGAGCGTATGACATATAGATTAACAACAAGAAATCTCGACTTCCTTTATATATCAGGGTTTATTCCGTTTTCAAAACACTGCATTACGCTCGAACTTTGTGCATCTAAAAATAAAGTTTACATAATTCCACAGTGTGTGTACAATATATATATATATATATATATATATATATATATATATATATATATATATATATATATATATATATATATATACACATACATACATACACACATATATATATACTGTGCATATATATATATATATATATATATATATATATATATATATATTTGGTGGGGGATTTCTAAGAACAATTAACTTCCACTTGAGAAGCAAATCAAGTAATTTTATCACGACATGAAAACTTACACAACATTTGATCATTTTCATGCTGATGATTAAAGCACAGGTCATGAAAAAAAAAAACGAACGAGAATATTCTTTTTATCTTTAATATCTTTTGATGTCATAGAGAATTCTTGTAGACAACACGTTTTTTATGGAATATTTTCACGAGAATAGATTTGCTCTGACGACCATAATTTTGCAGGAAAATTATAACGAAAAATATTCCAGAGTATTCGCACATTTTCCTCCCAAAGAGAAAACTTGCTTTTCGTTCGTTATTATGTTCCTAGCTTTTCTCAATTGGACCGTATAAATGGTAACGCATTCGCGGCAGGAAACCGAACTCGTTTTCCAACATCAAAATCATATAACTATTTATATCCGAAAAGACTCAGGAATTTCTAAAATATATCTTGGCCGGGATGCTGACAACTTTTTTCTCGTTGTTCCCATAGATGCGACATGTCTCGCAAGCACATTTCGAAATGAAAGAAGCAAGTTTTCGGGATCAACTTTTATCTCTTCAAGCGCTGAACTATACTCAACGAGACTGACGACACAGTCGTTTCACTGGACCCTAAACTGGTCTTTTCGATGACAGCTTCTTCCCTCTAAAGTCCAGACTGTAAGAATCTCTTCTCGCCTCCGTTTTTATCAGTTACTAAAACTTCCTTTCCCTCGAGCAGCCGCTACATCGCTCCTTTCCCAGCTTAAGATTCGACCTTTGTTTTCTCTCTCCTTATCCATTTTTTATTATTTTATTTTTGGCCTAGATTTGTACTTTGCCCTTGCTAAAATAGGGTTTCTTTCCCTGTCCAATTCTTTATGTAACGTCAAAAGTCTTGTAATTAAAGTGTCTTTTTTATCAACAATCCTGCCTTGAAAAATTAAAAGAATGACGTTAAGGATTTTGTTAAACAAAATTCATTTTTCTTTGTTCGGGATAAAAGTTAATTTGGAAATTTGATAAGACACGATTACATCTAATAGCACATGGCACATTAGTTGGCAACTGAGTTTTGTTCTAAAATATTACTTCGGAAAGCAATCGTGCTGACATCTGTGGAGAAATATTGATGACCCTAAACCTGGTTGTTGTGCACATCTTGAAATATGTCACAACCCAGTTAGAAAAATATTTGGGGGGGAAAAAAATAGGAGAGGGTAAGCAGTTGAACAACACCAAGAGACCATAGACCGTTTTCTCTTACTGATGGGTTTAAAGCCTCCTTCGAACCAAAAGCATTATAATGGCAATCAATCATAAATACGTTCTGCATGTGGAATTTGTCTCGACATGAAACAAGTAAATAATGCGCCGAAGTTTCTTCGGTTCACTCGAGTTTTCTGTACAGCGTATAATGCTGTATGAAACTCTCAGCCACGGCCCGGTGGTGACCTGTGTTGTTGGCACTTATAGCGGTGCCAGACGCACGATCATGGCTAACTTTATCCTTAACTAAAATAAAATCTGCTGAGGCTAGAGGGCTGCAATTTGTTATGTTTGATGAATGGAGGGTGGATGATTAGCTTACCAATTTGCAGCCCTCTAGCCTTGGTAGTTATTAAGATCTGAGGACGGAAAGAAAAAGTGCGGACGGACAGACAAAGCCATCTCAAAAGTTTTCTTTTACAAAAAACTAAAACTGAGCCAAATCAGAATATGCGGTCCTAAAGGATAATACAGCTAATGGTGGGAATTAAAAAACTGGGGGAGAATACGGAACCTCACCTAAACTAATACCACTCATTGTCTCTAGGAGAGAGGCATTTCAGGTGACTGGAGGTTTTCTATTGACACAAAGCCAGTTTTAGATGACGAACCACTATTTCTTCCGAAGACGATCTGCAAAATAACTACATATGATAAATACTCTCCACTAAAAGGAATTTCGTCAAGAAGACAAGCAATGGAAGAATAACAATGAAACAATAATACAACAAAAGTAATAAAGCAAGTTCCATCATTCATAGAATTTTCATTTTGCCGATATAAGGAGCCATCATAAGAACAATGCACAGTTTTCTGACAGCATTTCAAACGGGAAAAATCATGAAGAAGGTGAATTTAGTATAAAACAGAACTAATCTCCACAATTAAATATGAGGAATTATCCTTAGCGGTAAGGGGACGATAAATTCAGACCTGAGTGGGAATAATGTACTAAAGGAAATTCAGTCTACGAGGAATTTAAGCCTGCACCTGGAAAATAGTCACAAGGAAATGTCCAATGGCAAATTTCTGCGCTACTGGGATTCACCTTTCGAGATAATTTCAGCCAAATGACATTTCCGACCATTAAAGGGAAATTGTAAGCAGAGGGAAAATTACGTTGAATGGGAAATGAAGCTGAAGGGAAATTGAGCAAAGGGGAAAATTCCATCACATGAAGAAACTGAGCTGAAGTGAATAATAAATTATAGAAGAATCAATAAAAAGACATTATCACGCATGAGGATTAGAATAAATGAAAATGGAATATAAATCTAAAAAGAACAATTAAAGCAAAGAGAAACAGCCTAGATAAAGTTCAGTCAAACAGATACTGTTCTAAACCTAGAACTCTGCGTAAGTGGAAGAGCTAAAAAGAGCTCGTTCAGCTCCTTAACCTTATAGGTCCGGGAGATTTATGGAGTTATGTGGGAAAATTTCCTCAGAGAGAACCATTAAGGTATGTTGGGAAATTCTACCAAGAGGTTGTATCAACTTTTAAATTAAGGAAATATAAAATAAAAGAAAGTTAAGTCAATAAGGCATACTAAGCAAACCGACGGAGATAATTCACCATGAAGAGAAAATGAAGCAGCAAAGACAACTATATTCGAATAAAAAAATAATTCAAATGTGACAATTTAGCAGAGAAAATGCAACCAGCCGAAAAAACTCCCGCTATGACAATATGAAAAGTAAAAAGTGCAGCTCGGTTGGAAAATTGAGTTAACGGGGATATTCTGACAAAGCAGTAAATCTAATTCTGACGGCAATTTGTACTATGAAGATTCAGGGTAAAAAAAAATGATAACTCTAAGCACATATTATGTTCAATGTTATTTATCTTCTTGACGAATACAACCCAAAGCTTAGTCTTATAAAAACTTACTTATAAAGGCTCAAATTTTTAAGCAACTAGTCTCTATGGTATCCATCTACACAGGTACAGACAATTACTGAATATATATATATATATATATATATATATATATATATACAGTATATAAATATATATATATATATATATAATATATATATATATATATATATATATATATATATATTACATGTGGTTTTCAACATACTCCTTTCTCCCCTTAAAGGGGAAGGGAGAGGGCTGGTGAGAGAAGTTGTTAGCTTTCATGTTTCCAGCAAATTTTTCGGGATAAGGTTGACAGCCACATGTCCTTCACTGCACTTTTTGCGTACACCACAGGCCTCTAAACCCCAGGTACATTAATTCATTGCTTAGGTAAACAGAGACACTCGGTTTTTAATCTTGCGTCCCCATCCGTAGCGGATCCACACACACACACACACATATATATATGTGTGTGTGTGTGTGCGCGTGCATGCGTATGTGTATGTTTACGCGTGAATCCATACATGCATGCAAGAGGTATCCTTCGTTATACTGTCATTACTTTAGCAGCAAAAGTCAATAGAAAGTGAAAGTGAAAGCCTTTTGCAGTGAAGCATCAAGGAATGTCTCTTCATAAAAAGGAGTCAAAATGAAAGGTAGAGAATGAAAATAAATAAATTTAATAAAATAACATAAAAAAGATTGGAATGAAATAAAATGAAATTTTAGCAATATTCGGCGTACGGCTAAATTTTTTTTCTTTAGTTTTTTGGGTACTATGACCTATATTGCTTCCCCTATCATTTGGATTTTTTCTCAATATCTTTTCCATTTTTTCTTACCTGTCTTTAAAATTCATAAAGATTTATCTGGTAATTTACGAGCAAACATCTCTTCCTTTCAAAAAATGCTTTCAGAAATAATAAAGACGTCAGTCACCGACGCACATACTCTTCAAATGATGAATGACAATGCACAAACGCAAAAATCTCCGTAGCTTTAACAAACTACTCAAAGGCTCCATTAGCAGTTTGTCCAACTTAACCTTCATGTAATTTTCTCTATCCACCTCTGTGCAGAAGATATTCTAGCACCTCCTGGATATGATGGCTCATCCTCACAAGTGGTTTCCTCATTCCATTAGGCAGGTCCTCTCTGGGTACAGACCTTTCCCTTTTCCTGAGACTGCTCACTCTTGCCTACACATTGTCACCAGAGTACAGTACATTGCAAAGGATACTAAGGTGATAGACGAAGTGTGTCAAAAAAATAAAAGCAACCTATCTGTTTAACAACAACAAGGTATAGAAATGTTCCTACAACTTTAGAACATGCAACCACATGAGCGTTGTCACCTCCAGGGAGGGCCCAGTGGTATTTTTTTCTTTAACTACAAGTCTTGTGACACCCTTTCATCATCTATATACTGAAAAAGAACAAAGAGATTTATAATTTCTCGATTCAAAGCTCTGCCTATCATTAACTTTGGCTTTCAAGGATAGAAAGACGGAAAATATGGTCTACTTGCCATATACAGCCTCTTCACGAGTTGAAAGATGCGAGAAATCTTTGTATAATAAGCTTGTTCATAAAAATTGAACATATCCATGTAACAGTGCCATTTGTTCTACATACAAAACCACTTGATAACAAGGTCTGCACATACTATCCTTTTCTCTTCCTACGTGGTCGAACTTCTCATTTCTCTCCTGATGAAGCCACTCTGTCTGGCTGTGTTTGATGATTGACTTTTCTCACTGCACCCATTCTGTGTTGGTCAAGCATTTTCTTGAATTAAGTTCCTTATGTTTTTTGTTTAGTCTTCTGAACACACCAATTTATCCTTTATGTAGTAAGCATAACATAATTAATCGTATTACTAAGGACTGTAGGTGGCCTAATCCCCGTAAATAATGTCCTACAACTCTTCTGGTGCGACTAAATTCTTATCAGACCTAAAAAACCTCAAATCTCCCAGCCACACCGACAAATGAAGGGCAATCTGCAAGACGCATTCTACTGTTTTTTTCTGTTCATTATCTCGCCGGGACTTTGAACAACTGGTTCATTCAAATTTTTCAGTCTGCAATGCTTGCGAATTTACAAATGCTTGAACGCTTCTCTCCTAAGAAGAGCTTAAGAATACTTAAAAGTAACGAGCACTGTTCGTATATTTGCAGATGACTTTACTCCCACTATCCTCCTTACAATAGAAATTAAATTTCTTCCATCTCAACAATAACTAGGTTCTTATCTGAATACTTGACACTCTTCACTTAAGTTGAAAGGCTGGTACTATTTGTTCTCCTCTTCCGTCGTTACCATTTCAACTGTTGATCTCAAGAGACTCTTCACTGTTTCCACCACATCCTCATCGGCCCCACGGCAGAGATCACGATTCCATTTCCCATAGGTGCTCTGTGAGACCGAGAACAATCTTTCACCCTCTTCACCTTTAACATCCGATACTTTTGCTTTACCCCACGTTTCAGAAGTCATACAATCTCTGCCACTTTAAAAGTTATGCTCTTACTGGAAGCAATCCAACTATACTACGTTTTACTTATCTTACATTTGCGAAACAAAACATTTTAATATTCTTGCCTTCGACGGAAAGTGAAAGCAATAAAAATCAACATTTCAAGAGGATTTGTAACTTGTAATAAAAGAAAGGTCGAATACCAAAGTCCTGCTTTCAAATCACTAGAATATTAACATGCTCAGAGCTCTCTGACAGAGGACCCGCCGTAACTGAAAGAGTCCATGCATGCATACCAAATGTTACATTGTGAAGAATTTGCTCTTTTGTTAAGTCTCGATGCAAATCAGTTGGAGCAAACTCGAATACAAAAAACTGGCCTCTTTTCCTGTAGCATTAACTAATACTGGCATAAAGTCGCCAATACTCGTATACGAAAGTTTTAACATGGCAGACTCGGAATCTGATTTTTAGATAACGTTTTTCAGGGACTAATACCGACCAAAGTAGGCATCGGGTGGCAGGGAACATTCTGCTTCACTTCCTCTGATCTCGTGCAATGTGGCGAACACGACGCGCCTAAAGTTGATGAAAACAAGCCGGAAATGCAAGCAATAAAAATAAAGATGACTTCTCTCTTTCTCTCGCGCTCTTTGAGGCTTCGGGAAACTCGCTGTGTGTTGATTAGGGACACAAATGAAGACGTCTCTGTGGCAGAAGAATGATGTGCACGGTACCTGTAGATATTCACACACAAATATATACATACAGACACACACACATATATATGTATATACATATATATATGTATGTATGTACTGTAACTGTATGTGCGTGTGACTGTGCATGACAAAAATACGAATATTCTTCTACAACACATCAATATGTCATAAGGACACTTTTACTCAGAATTTATTAGAGTTATGAAGGCCATCAAAATGTTCTTAATTATATCATTGTGAGTAATAAGACGAAAATGAGATAGCAGCAAAGAGTTTAGAGAGTGCAGCGCTCATCATAACAGAGGGAACGTTATGGTACTCGGAAAAAGCAAGCGCTGGGAAGCGAGGTGGAAATAAATTAACATGTGGTAATAATGAAGCATTTCTGTTTTGCTCAAGACGTCATTAATGGTAAAAAAAAAAAAAAAATTTAAAAACACGCTTCCAGATGTCGCTGTGCCTCTATTCATATTTCTCTTTTTATTTTTATTTGTTCCGTTGCCTGTTTGGGTTCTGACATTTATTAACAATTATCACTATGGTATATTTTACACCTTTAGACACATAAATGAATAATTACTGAGCAATAGCGACCGTCTAATTGACTCATTTAAATATTAAACAATCGTCACACCATCAAATGTCAATGGACCCGAAATAAACTAATTAAAAAAGAATATAAAGTAATTTGCCCACGGCAGTTGCAATTTCCAATTCGCAATTTGGCCTCTATTTGACCTTTGACCTCTACGTACGATCTTGTCTTTAATGCATATTGGGTCCATTAGTGATTATGGCTGCTACATGTGAAGTCATTCTTATATACTGTAGTTATATACAGTAGTTCAAAAGTTAGTTCATAAGTCTATGTTCTTTGACTTCCCTCTAGGCGTGCCCTTCATATCTTTACTCTTGGATCCATCACCTAAATGTTGAACCCCATACACCCCAGATGATATATATGAAGTATGAGGCCCCTAAATCTAAAGATACTAAAAATATAGTCTTGAAATACTTGAACCTTAACGAGCGGACGGACATAGGGAGGGCCGGACAGAGACAGACGAGGAAACGTCAATTATTTTGATGCTCCGGCCGGTAGATCGTGGACGTGGAAATATAAAAATAAATATAGATTTTCATGAGAAGATCTGTGGTGCATATCAAGGTTACTTAGTCATTCTACATAACATTTAAGCATCTTTTACTAATGACAGAATTTGGCAAAAGCTTCTATCAACTTCACATCGTCTCGTATTATGAGTCTTGATGTAAATCATGTAATAGATAGAGTTAAAGTGAAATAAAATACTCAATCTAAATCTTCCCTATCCTTTAATCATTGTTAAACATTACGCAAAAGAGTTTGAACGTGATACTAGTAGGAGTTCAGTCCTTAGTGCTAATTAACAAAAGTACGGAAATGTTTTTAAAAATATCAACTTTTTTGTTTGATGAAGAAAATATATATTTTTTTTTTTTGTGGAAGATGCATCGGATCATTTGATGTCCTTTTCCAGCTCAAGCCAGAAAAAAAACATAAAAAGAAAGAAGGGTGAGCTCAGCCAAGAGGAAGAGAAAGACCTGTCTTTGAATGGAACAAAAAATGTTTAAAAAGCCAGGGAAAACAGAAAGTACAAGAACATTAAAAGGCTGGCCAGTTTGGGAATTGCACCAATCAGTGAACTGTGCAATCCGAGAACAACGGGGTTACCCCCATTCTCGGCAAGCACTATCATTAACAGTTCGTAAAGACTCCTCTCATGGGAGCAGGGGAACAACTGCAAACACTTTTGTTATTCTAAAATGGTCCGCAAAATAATTTTCAGTTTGTTTTATGGCCCCATTACTACGCGATCAAATGAACGGCCCAGTAACCTTCTCTGAATGCACCGTTTCAATTGCCTTTAGGTTTCTGTCTCGCATATCTCACAAGCACCACTATCTACAGAAATCTCAAAAGTCCAGTCAGATTCCATATTCAGGAGAAACGCCATTTGTTCGCCACTTCTAATGAGGCACTTCCTTCATTCTGTTCGATTGAATTAATCAAGGTTTGTCCTAAACTTCAGCCTTCTGCATATGAATATCTCCCCCAAACGCTGGGTACCTAACATTTGGAACGCTTTTTTTTATGCTATTCAAATTATTCAAATTATTTGATGATCACTTCTGGTAATAACATCTAAACTAATTCTACGTTCTGTGTTATTGGAAAATATTTATCTCTACGATTGATACATATGTTGCAAATATTTTCTTTCTATATGTAGAACAGTATTTTAGAACATTCCCTACTCAAGTAAATAAATGCCACTTGAAAATTTAACCTCGACAGGGTATATGAATTATGGTAAAAACGATCTCAACGTAAAGATATTAATTTTTGAGCACTTTTCTTTTTTAACAAAAAAAAAGGGAGAGTATGAGAAATCGCATTCTCTACAATAATGTATAATGTTAATTGAATAAATGCCCTCGAAACATGTTAAATCATATTTGAAAGCCTTTTTTAGGAAAATAACATTTCTAGACTTTTACTCTATTTAGGATAAATGATAGAAAATAAATGACTTTCGTATAATTTGACTATTATACGAACACATACGCATCGTGAATATTTGCAAATCTTACTCTCCAAACGATGTTCTGATTTTTGTCTGAAGCCAGCCTCAACTATAGCAATATGTGTACATGAAACTGTATTCTTTTTATGAAATATGAATAACACAGGAATAAAGATATTGTTTGGTCCCTCACGTTAAAACTTAGTTCGGATGAAAGATGACCGGTTAAGACCTCAGTTTTCTTTCATTCCCAACTAGTTTTTATTGCGTGGGTAAAAAAATCACCAGTTCCTTAATTATAGAATTGGATAGACAGCGACGGAACTGAGAGCACAAAGAAGTTTAAGCATAAGGTGCCTCTAACTTCCGGCAACAAGTGTTTGTGGAAGCTGCACACTTGCCATCATAATAATTATTCTGGACCCTAATTTATGTAATTAATCAAATTAATTGGTCTTGCGTAAACAGTGCGCAATAAGTCCGGGTTTATATAAGTTGGGTCCTTCGTGACGTGGGCGAGCTTTTGTGTGTTTACTGGCGCTGCATTTCAAGCTTGCATTATGTGCATTCATAATAACAAGGGGAGAAAGAGAGGACAAGAGAAAGGTGCAAGGGTATTGCATTTCTGCAAAATAACCACTAAATAAGTATTCATTAAGAGTTCAAGGAAAAAGATAAAAACGTTATCGACATAATTCATGAAAGAATTCAGCAAAAGCCGAGGATATGGCATCATTACCCTGGTGATGGAAGGCTTCTGACCTGAGGTAAAATGAACAGGGAATGCATTAATGCGACTAGTAGGTTCAATTAGCATTACTCCATCCAGTATTCCCTAGATAAAAGGATTTTCTGGCGTTAGTCAAAATACCATTTCAATTTCACATTTCGAAAAAAGGAAAACTGAGTGGACACCGCGAAAATTCATGAATCTTTTCTTTTTCTCAGGCATACAGTATTTTATGATATTTCTAATACAATTAATCCTGTAACAGGAAATAACCACAGATGAAGTTAGTGCATGTAACGAGTATCGACCACTGGCAGCATCACTCACGTACATAGTGCAAGTTAGAAAGTTTGATCTTCCCATGAAGAATGTTATTTCATTTTTAAAAATTAAAATGTCTTTTCTTAATGACTTAGGCATTTCTGATTTTCCGCAGGAGATACTCTTTATGAAACGCGAAACTGGATATCTACTGGCTTTTCACCAAATTCTGCTACCAAAGTGCAGGGCATTTAAGAAATACGGAATACTGAACATTTTATATCTACAATATTCCACTAGTGAGAACCAGTGAGTTCCAGATATTAATATTACTGAAAAAACAACATATGCAATATATATATATATATATATATATATATATATATATATATATATATATATATATATATATATATATATATATATATATATATATATATATATATATATACATACACACACATCATGTGTGTGCGCGTGTGTTCTGAGCAGAGGGTGGTTTCAATGAAAAATCAAAACAGAAATTACTGCCACTTTCATACTTGATTTCAGTAAACTTCCACGACACTGGTCGCTTCATACACCTACACACAATCCTTATCATTAGCGTGTCAAACACCCTATAAACGCTGCATCATTTAATCTTACACGTACTGCGTACTTTACAGGTCTTCCTCTCCTCCTCCTTTTCATCACTTCAGAATTATCTATTTTTTCTATAAACCTAACGTAATCCTTTCCTTTCATCTGACCAATCAGCCTTAGAACACTTTGATCCATCTTGTCACATTGGTAACTTTTTTCGCGTGTCTACACTTTTCTCAACCTTTTACTCCTCACTTTATGCACAAAACTTCATCTCATCAGCTTCCCTTTAGGTGAGTTGGTTCAACAATCCCTTCATTCATTCCGACTTGGGTTTTCACAGACACTACACTTTTTTCCCAAATCTTTTGCATACAAGCGGCTAACTTCCTTGCTTCACCTATTTCGTAATTCCCTTCTTCTTCATCCTACCATCACCTGTTACATTTATTATAAATACCTACAGGAATCAACCGTTTCGATTTTTCCATCATCCGCATTTACATTCGACGCTCAATCTTCCTGGTTTTCATCACCTCAACTTTGTTCACCTTCCCTTTCATCATTTTTCCCTTACAAACGCTTTCAAGCTATTTTAATAGTGCCTTAAGTTTTTCCTCACTCTCCCCAATCAAAACTGTATCAACTGAAAACATTAGCCATTTAACACTCCATCTATTTATTCACACAACACTCCATTTACGATTGCCTTTCCTGACTTCTTGCATCACCCCATACATCCAATGCACACATGCACGCACACGCACATATATATAATATATATTGTATCAGTGTACTGAGTACTTTACAGACGTTTTCGGAAGAAAAGCAACCCGTCCACATGCTATTATAGTATTCAGCTAACACAATGCAATTATTTCATAAGAAAAAAATATTAATTAATATAGCCTTGCCTGCCTTGTATTCCCTGAATAAGATCTTAAGCCTCGTAGAAAAGATAAAATTATTATAAATATTTATGAACTTTATAAGATAACGGTCTGAGGTTTTCTGATCTCTAAGCGTTCCTTCCAACTTTCAGGAGTCCAGTCTACCGTTTGGGTCAAGGCCATCTCTCCGTCTTTTTCCTCTCTACATTCTCCCTCATTTTCCTAAGTATGTGACTATTATAAGGTCATAAAATGGCTCGTTTCCGGAGCATTTGTAAAAGCAAGTAACCTGAAAACACACACACACACACACACACACACACGACCCATCTTCTCTGGCGCAACTTGCAACTTGAAATAAGTAATGGCTCGCATTCACAGTTCAGTAATGTATGACTGTTGCATGTCCTTTCTAGATTTAGCAGGGGCTGAATATTTCAGTGTTTCTGACGCCTCACGAGTCTTGTAACAATCTGCCATGCACGCTTAGCCCTAAAAGGAACTCGAATGTCATAATTACTAAAATACAGGATACTAAATGAATGTTTTAAGCCGCACTGCACACCTAATTTAGGAGGCCTCACAAAAGCTGTTTCTTCTCAAGTAAACTGAAATTCTACTTACTGAAAACAAGAAAACGTTAAATGTAAAATCTTGTGTATATTCAGACTCTATATACAACCACAAAATATTTTTTTAAAACACTCAGAGTACATAAAATCATCCAGTTACATGCATGAACATTCTGATGGCATTAAACAATTGTGCTACAATAGCTAGGATATAAAGAAACTATACCAATGCATCGAATATCATGCTACACAGAACCCTGTATGCTACCAGAACCCTTAAGCTGGCTTAGAATAAAAAACAAAAAGTCAAAATTGCGAAGTAAATACGGCCCTGTTTCTTTTCTTTTTAAACGTAAGCCAAAGGACATCTCCGCAGAAAGAAAATCCTGAAGGATGCAACGGAGAGTCCCTACTGCTACCTGAGGCTTTGGTATAGGATCTAATACCAGAAGATGGACATTTTTTTGTCTTCGTTTTTCCCTTGCCATACATCATTACGACGGGCGTTACTCAGAATAATCCACTTCTCTTGCCCGGTATAAAATTCCTTCTCTTCGGTTGTCCTTGACTCAGTAATACAGTATATTCCTCATCAACAGCTGAATTAGAAGAAATTTTCATGGTCTTCGCTAAAATAGAAAATGCGAAAAAATCCCATAAGATATGCTGAATGAAAAAAACCACGAAACTGCTATTTACTATTTTAAATTTCGAAATTTACGAGGGACAAGAAATAAATGGAAAAGTTTTGAGGAACTTAGGTTCATAAACTGATTTACTGGGCGGAGAAGAGAAGTTATTCCAGAAACCCTATATGCATACAATTTACCTTTATAATGCCTATAGCAAAGTCATAAGATAGAGAAAATTGTTACATGATATCAATACATTATGAAAAATCCATTTAGCCCACCTATTCATACGTACACACACGCACATGCATACATACATGCATATATATATATATATATATATATATATATATATATATATATATATATATATATATATATATATATATATATATATATGTGTGTGTGTGTGTGTGTGTGTGTGTTGTGTGTGTGTGTGTTTGTGATAATGAATAGATTGAAATTCATGACACAGGAAATGATGCAGTTTTTGTGTAAGTGCAGAATATCTGAACAAAGCTTCCATAATCTAGAGTGAAACGTTCACCTTCACATAATCCTGTGGTATTTTGGACGAGGGGGAATGAGGGAATTTTACTTACTCGCTCTCATACATTTTTAGAAACGCGCTTCCTGTGTTCCCGTTTTGATTTGATAAAAATTGCACGAAAACTTTGTATTCTGATTTTTTTTATTCATTTATGAATAACTTCGTTCCCCAAATTCAACGACGCACCACACGAATGGAATTGAACTTAATTGAAAAAAGTCTACAAAAGATCCACATTACTTTGAGAAGACATGGTGAACTGTATTGTTCATTAATATTTGATTTACAGCAGCACTTTTTTTTTAAAGTACAGATGTCAAATATACATTGATGTCGAACATTTTCACCAGTCATAAAGAAAAGGTTTCGCGAGCATTAGTATTAACTGATATTGAAAATCGCAGTTGTGCCACTGGTTTCCTTCCGGATAAACTGAATGGTATCGTCTATGTTCGATAATGACTGCACTGTTATGGAAGTAAATCACGCTAGATTTAGGCGTACCCATTTCAAAAGTCGTCATGATACCTCTCATTGTAATCAAATTAAACCCCCACACATATTATCTGTAAAGGTATTAATATAGCTATTTCCAAATGAAGTCGAAGAAACGAAAAGATGTCTGGACTAATGATGATCTTTAAACTTGAAGGCTCCTTCCTCGTCATCGACGACCTTACTTCACTTATTCATTCCTCTGATTAAGTTACAGAGAACACACACAGCAGGTCGTACAGAGGGAGGAGGAGGTGAAGGAGGACGAGAAGGGCACTGAGGGCTTTGGGGAGGAGAGAAGTAGGAGGCAAAAGCTTAAAGTTGAGGAAGACTGACGTGATATGGCGAGGGGGGAGGTGGATGAGGCCTCCAGAGGGAAAGAAGGGAGGTGGGAGTCAGGAGAAGGCAGGTTCAATCAGGATTTAGATCTTTGTCACTAAGGCTCTGCTTCATCGACTGCCAGGTCACTTCACATCTTGTGACTCGAGCCAATGCATCGCTTTTATGACAAACTATTTTCGTCATTTTCTCTGCTGGAATTTATTAGCAGTTCTGTAAGAAGTGATATTTGTATAAACACACACACACACACACACACACAGGAAAAATGGTAACCTAGTACCAGGTATGAAAAAAGTTCAAAGAGGATTCTCACTGCTACCATCTTGATATCAACATCGTAGATGAACATAGATAATTTAGCAGAGCACAAATGAAAGCATACACTTCTCTGTCGCTTCTCTCGACAGTGTGGAATTCCTTTATAGTAAGGTGAGCTGTTGAAAGTTGTCTGCTTTAAACCGTGACATCAGAAATATAAACAGGGGCGGATCGGAATCCTCCCTGTGGAAGAACCGGTTCACGGCAAATGACGCCTTTAGACATCAACTTCTGCTTGGCATCTTCCTGAAGTCTGCCCATTGTTTCTTCTCTAGAAATTTAAATTCCCTGCATTTCTGGTCCCCAGAAGAAGCTTCCACATATGTTTTTCACCTTATCGCTTCCCCTGAACCTCTGTCTTACACACGATCTTTCCTTCTTACCGGTCTTCTGAGAGCCATTTTGGACCGGAGACAGATGCCTAAATATCTAATTCTTATCAATTTTCCACACTTGCTTCTCCCACATCAAACACAATTCTTCTGTACCATATGAAGCTTAATTCATTCAGACCTCTGTAAATCTACTTTCTTAGTTTGATAATCATTGGCTGACTATACCCCATTCCACTTACATTTCCATATTTCATGCGACAGACTCTTTAGCATCTTCCTTGTATAGTCACTAACCATCCTTGCGTCTAACCGATATCTATTCTCCTTTTACTTTAATGCATATCGCCACCCTAGTTTCCACTGCACTATCACAATATTTTGCAATTTCTGAGCTCCATTTTGGAGCTTTTCATCTAATATTCCCACTATGGCCAAATCATCAGCAAGAACCATATTCTACATCCCATCCTCAATGATAGATCCGCTTACAATACACATCGTTATTACAGACAAGAACTCATTAGCGCAGATCTTGAGGTAAATCCACTCGTACGTTGAATCACGCGGTACCGACATACAATGTTCTCTAAATTTAGTTAATGAATTTTCTCTAAATGTCATTATTAATCACGAGTTCACGAAGACAGATAATCTAGTTTCTTTTTAATGACTTCGTCTAAAATCATCTTACATCGTGAACTTATGATTAACTGGTGGATGCTAGAGATAAAAAAAATAAGCAGCCTTCACTACACCAGAGTACGAAACAACCTATAAACTAAAGTGCATCGTAATGTATGGATATGAATAGCTAAAATACATTGAAACTTGCCATGAAAAAACGCCTCCGTACTTGAAATTCAAGCTATGTACATATGTAACATTTCTTCAGTTATAAGAAAAATATCGCCCAAATAATACTTTACTTAGAAAGAAACAAAAGCTCAAAGAAAATGTCACCTCATCTAGCAGGGTGGCTTTAGTGAGAAGCTTCCGAAGCAACATATGTCTTCCCTCTGTCCGCACATATCTCCCTCTCATTTATCTAATTATACATGCACATACACACACACAAATACACACACACACACACACACACACACACACACACACACACACACACACATATATATATATATATATATATATATATATATATATATATATATATATATATATATATATATATATATATATATATATATATATATATATATATATATATATAAGTTAGCGCACACGTTTACGTACACATATGTGTTCATGTAACTATTATAGAAAGAACGTGGAAATAAATGTCCTGTTGTAGGAGGACACGGTTTAATGGTTATATATATATATATATATATATATATATATATATATATATATATATATATATATATATACATACGTATGTATGTATGTATGTAAAATGATTGCCCTGTTATAATTTTACGTACATCAGATTATCATGGGTCAATGCAAATGTGAAAAAGTTCCAGACATTCTTGGCATTCACATGTGTCCCCTATTTGTGTAAATTCCAATTAATTTCTATGGCATTCATTTGCGTCCCCTATTTGTGTAAATTCCAATTAATTTCTAAATTAACATTTTTTCTTTCTTTAGCTCAGAAAAAATATATTCGTCAAAACATATTATGGGAATAACAAACACTTGACACACAATCCTGTGTACTGATTCTGTACACCGTACATACGCAAACTTACAGAGAGAGAGAGAGAGAGAGAGAGAGAGAGAGAGAGAGAGAGGCACTACAAATAACATCAGGTCACGTCAGCTATGTTTGTTACCAGAATTGATTAACACCACCATTACCACACTTACAGTTTGACTAAAACATGACAAAGTATGATTAAATAATGAAATTCCTGGTTGTATGTTTACTACTGCTAGTCTACAACGTAATGAGAAATTGCAAATATTACTCTACTATAACTTCAAAATATTAAATATGCTCATATATCCCTGCTATCTATCTGCGTGATCTTGAAACTGACTAGGCGACCTTGAATCAAGGTCGAAATAAATTTCACAATGCTGAAAAAGGAAACAATATGCGAACGCAATAAGATTAATGCAAGCAAAATCTATTCAGGATAAAAAGCGAACACCAGTGAATCCAGCATCACCAAATGACTTCTGGTCGAGGTCAACACCTGCCCGATTTGATGATGAAACAAAGCAGCAAATTTGAACACAGTTCGGTGAATTCACACATGCAAAGATGTCAGTATTAATACTTGTTCTGTGAACAAAGGATTGTTAGTCTGACACACAGAGAAAATGGTTACTATAGGGTACCATCAAATTTAAAGAGGCGGAAATAAGATAGGTCAATCTGACTTTCATATAATATTTCCAGGACAACATTATTTCTAAATTATACTCTAAAAACTAATTTTAGCTTTTTAATGGCATGTAATACCTTGTGACTTCAGGTAGTGAAGTTATGTTTAAATGATGTAAATTCCTTTCTTTTGCAGTTTTACTTTTAAGATATTTCTTCTTTTTTACTTACTAAAATCCATACAATGCATACATTTTTTCAAAATTGGGAAAGAAAAAGAATATGCATTAAAAATTCGGAACAGCAGAAATCTATTTATCTAAACAGAGAGAGAGAGAGAGAGAGAGAGAGAGAGAGAGAGAGAGAGAGAGAGAGAGAGAGAGAGAGAGAGAGAGAGAGAGAGAAGGTTAATATTTTTTAGATCCGCTACCTACGAAATAAAAACGCACATAATTACATACGTACATACATACAAATAAATACTATTTAACGTATAGATTTCTCTAATGGAGTTATACAGTAGTAAGAGTTACCGTATTGCCAAGAACTAGGGAACAATTTTCGTAAATATAGGCCATATGAATATGAGCCGACGGAGCCACTTATATTGAGTGTATGAACAAGTAAGCCACGCCCAGTAATCCTGTCAAACATACAAACCAACTTTCCCATCCATGTTTTGTTGCATATTGTCATTAATACAGAAGGAAAATAATTCATGTTATTTATATTTTCGCGCACACACACAGATAATAATGGTCCTGAACATCAGTATAGTGGAACTTCGTACAAAGAAAGAGAGAGAGAGAGAGAGAGAGAGAGAGAGAGAGAGAGAGAGAGAGAGAGAGAGAGAGAAATAATAACGATCATGAACATCAGCACAGTGGAACTTCGTAGAGAGAGAGAGAGAGAGAGAGAGAGAGAGAGAGAATCGATCTGCACAGTGACCTAATGCTTCCTTTCAAGAAATGGATATTACCCAAACAGCATCGCAGCCATGCATCTTAAATGGACCCAGTGAAGATATGAAAAAGTCTTTTATTCTCGGGTTTCACGAGGTAGAATGAGTCTGGAAGTGCATTGCCTAGTACGAACACAAAGTGGCCTGGAAATGTGCGTTTGTTGGGAGGAATCATAATCGAACTACGGTCGGGTACGACGGATGTTTACCACGGGACATGCTTGGGAAGTTCAGAATGTAATGCATCTGGCAATATATGAAAAACTTTAGATGGTAAAGGATAATTGGTCTTTTCAGCTGGATGAAGACTGGGAGAAAATACAAAGTATGTCAAGGATTAACAGCTATAGGGAAATGCTTTTTGTCTTATTTACAGGAAGCTACAGAACCATTGCTCACAACATTATCGAACCAATACACTTGATCTTAACAGAAATAATCTTATTTCCTAGATTACCTCCAATGAGAATCTCCATGCTGATCTTTCTGGTCTGACTTCTGGGGAGAATCCTTCCATACCGAGCGGACAAGAATAAACTTCAGCTTCATCCATGAGACTTATCCCGGATGTTATCACAACAAAAGGGTCTGTTTATCGACACGAACGACCCATGGGGTAGAAGAGGAGTGCACGACAGTGTGGGTAGGGGTGGAAGGGACGTTACGGACAGTGTTGTCTCACCAGCTCTATTATATTTTTCTTTGTTTTTTATCTCTCTCTCTCTCTCTCTCTCTCTCTCTCTCTCTCTCTCTCTCTCTCCTTTTCTGGAACTCAACCGGATCTAGCCCCCGGGTAATAAAAGATCCTTTGTGTACCAAGTAATGTTTCGCGCACAATGTTTCTCGTATATGTGTGTCCTCCCCAGTATTTAGGATTATTTCTTCCGATCATTGTCTTCGCTTTCGTCATGATAACCTTCCTCAGTGGTAGTAATAGTACGATCTTCATAATTCTAAAACTAAAATAATTCTAAAACTAACATAAATTATATTTCCAGTAATTATTTTAACGGCCATTCTCATTACTTTGTTGCAATAGCACGTTATTTCTTAACAGTCCATTTGTTAATACCAAATGACACCACAGCATATATGATGGAGTTTAATACATCTATTTACAATACAAACTTTACAAGCATTATCAGTAAGAAGCAGCTTTGCTTTCGAGACAGAAAATGGAAAGCAGTCAACAGCTCTGTACGATGGAAGAAAGGATCCAAAACGAGAAAAAAAAAATAGAAACCTCTACCTTGAAAACGTAAACTGAAGAGAAATCTTAATCTTTAGAGTATACAATAAAATCTAGTTTTATTTATTATTCAGAAAACGCAAGAGAAGTTTCCTGAAAAGAGATGAAGCAAATGGCTTGGGTAGTAAAGGTTCCCCGGCATTTCCGAACGGGAATGGCGACATCTTTGGTTACAATACTGGAGGCAACTGAGATAGTTTCCGGACAATATCTTACACTCTTCAAGGCATTGTTCAAAGTCACTAATTCAGCACAGCCGTCACAATGCCATAGCACCATTACTAAGGATATTTTAAAGAATGTCCTTCTCACATTGTGTTATCCAAGATGATAAGCATCATGTGTCATAGATATATATATATATATATATATATATATATATATATATATATATATATATATATATATATATATATATATATATATATATATATATATATATATATAAATTTCTGACTCACGTCAGGATCGAACCCATAAAGCATTAACCACTGGCCCAGTGGTTAACGCCCTTGCTTTCCACCTGAGAGACCTGGGTTCGATCCTGACGTGAGTCAGAAATTTATTTCTGTTCCACACGTGATTGTGTGTTGATGATTTCTATATATATATATATATATATATATATATATATATATATATATATACATGCATACATACACACTCGTATACACACTGTATTCAGTTTGAAAATATATAATATTCCACTTAACACATCTGCCGAAATGTATCAGAAGGATCTAATAACTAGAAATTCCGTTTCTCAGTAAGCGGGAAATCTATCATGAGACCGACAAGTAATCGATGTATCTCTTGGAAGTGTGCCCTCTTGGGACACAAGTGTTGTTGTGAACAAAGAACTATATATTCGGTATGAGTGCGTGAGTGCGAGCATCCAGTGAGGCTTTTCACAATCACTCAAAAGTATGACTGAAAAAAATTATACAACATAGTTTGAAATGACGTTATACTTATGACAGACAATGACTAACAAAGTTCCTAGCTCGTTCGGAAAGCTTCTTCAGAGGGTACATTAGGATCGCTGCCATCTTAGTTAGAACAAATACCCACGCCAAATGGACTGATCAACTTGACTAACTAAAAAACCATGTATTGAGTCTTTCAGAATAATGTGCTTTCTTTCATGTTTGTGTCTGCGCCAAGCCTTTACAGTGAGCCGTGCTGCCTAAAGTTCCTCTGGAACAAATGAAGCAGACCGATAAAGAATACAGTTTATCCCGTTGTCATGCTGTGAATTTTAATTTTTCCTTCTCGTCTATATAAAAGAGTGAATACTGTCCCTCTAACAACCATTTCCCTTGTTATCTATAAAAGTCTTGAAACACAGAAGAAACCCTGCCTCTTTGTCACTGAACTACGTCCTTCTTTATATATCTGAGAAACAATCATCATTCCCTTCGTCGTGCAAGATGGATAACGGGGTGAAAATAAACTGACATTATGGAAACGTTATAATTTCGAAAGAATATACTTTAATAAAAAAGTTCGAAAAAACCATACTTTCAGTTTTTCTAAGATGAGAAATAAGCATCTTAAGCAACGTTGCCTAACTTTACTTTTTCTTATATGCTTGTAAGGAAATTTATATCAGAAACACGCATTTAATGAATCTGCAAGATACACCTCAGGTGGCTTTCAGATACGACGTATTCCTGAACATTATTTAACGTTTATATCTTGCTGCGCATCTGTTCGTATGCACGATAGATAAATGCGACAAGTTAGGCTTAATAGTGTCTTAATTGCATTTTCACTGTGCTTTTTTGACAAAAGACTAGAAGCAGTGCAAGTTTATATAAATGTGTACTTGCATAAATACGATTATATATGAGTGTTTCTGCTTTACTGAGAAGGCAGGAATACGGTGATGGTGGTTATTTATGGTCGTGTCTGTAAGCCTGCGTCCAGTTACCGATTCTTCAAACTAAGCTTATTAACGTTACAATTTCATAACTCTGTTGTGAGCTCTTTCTGTATTTTCTTTCATGTCACTTCGACTTCAGAGAGAGAGAGAGAGAGAGAGAGAGAGAGAGAGAGAGAGAGAGAGAGAGAGAGAGAATTCCTCACTCATTACATTTATAATCAATATTATACTATTGCGGCTATTGATTACTGAAATGCAGAATAATACCCGAATCATTTGGTTCCAATGTGGAACTGAACTACAGAAACAACGACCATTTTAGATATTTCGTGGAATCAAATAACGACAACAGCCATTCTAAATATAATGCATGATGAAATATTTCAGAGATGATGACATTATGAAGCTAAGCATGAAATTGTCAGTCGGTGAACTGATATTACAGACACTTTTTCCCGGTATCTCACACAAGCCGCTTAGCCCCGCTTTTAACGAACGACATCAGAATAAAGCTAACATCACTAAGATAGTCTCAAATAGACATGAGGCCTTGTAATATATCCTAGTAACTCTCAAACTATTTCAGTTGCTTGGGGCCTATTAACATTTCACTGAGTCATTTTTATCCAGATCACACAGCCATGGATAAATCTACACACCCACACGTTCCAAACGTACGCTGAGCCATGCTCACTAATACTGAAAATAATTCTTGGTACCATCCGGATATTACCCATAGATCAAAGGAGAACCGACTCACAGATATAACAGTCATAGAAGCAATATTCAGCCAAGAGATATAAATTACAAGGTAATTTCCTCTTCAAGTTGCCCTTTGGGGGCTCTTGGGTCTAGTTTCTACGACAGTCAGCAGCCATAAGAAACATATCTACATATGTATGGAAAATACACAGATCTGGTGCTCGACTTTTGGAAATATAAAAAAAAAAACTAAAATACATTCTACGGGTTACTTCAGGTCTCCGGATGATCGCTATTCTACCGATTTGTATTTGTATGCTTGTGCACTGACATCAGGAACTCCAAAATGAGAATTCTTTTCATCTGTGGTGATATAATTCTCTGGCAATGTGCAAATACTTCATAAAGTTCACAGAATCATTTTAAAGCAAATAAAAATTAATTCACTAATTTTTTCAACACATTGCATTATCAGGTAATTGAAACAGAAGGAATCCATGCAAGGCTTGATAAGGATCTATTTTCAATATTCGTAATGGAAGGGAACTTTAATTTTCCAGGTCGACTCCTTGTATGTGCGCGAATACATAGCGCTGAGGAAAAGTTCACTTTTATAAGACATTACTAAATGCAAATCCTGCTTACCAGACAGCATGAAAGGACATTCAATCAAGTAAAATGACTATATATGGAACTAGAGATAAGGACCATTCCCAAGTTTGATAAGGTTGTTCAGTCAATGGAGCAGGGAATATACTGTGCACTACTTTGGGAAGAAAGTTTCTACATTTTTATTAAAAATGAAGGACTCCAAAGACTCATAACTTCCACAAGTTAATATTGGTAAGTCGAAAGAACACTTTGGATCATGCAATCAACGTTATTCAACTCTCAATACAGTTCAATATTTCTGTTAGCAGGTAAGGTAAAAAAACTTGTATACATATTATATGTGTGTGTATGTACGAATGTATGGATATATATATATATATATATATATATATATATATATATATATATATATATATATATATATATATATATATATATATATATATATATATATTTACATACATAAACCTTTGTGGCTGTCTAACTACCAGGTACTTAATTCACTGTTTTAAGGAAGCACACAGAAACATGCACACAAACACATATACGAGTATATGTGTGTGTGTAATTTGTTATACAATAAATAACCCTGTTTAACATTATTATCTTTTAATTCTACGTTGTTTATAGTTCTTAAAGCTAACATTTTCTTTCAGTAAAAAAATTATTTTTCTATATATCATATCCTCATCATCATTCTTTATTACCTATCACTTAGCTTTCTCTATGATTCATGCCTCTCTCTCTCTCTCTCTCTCTCTCTCTCTCTCTCTCTTTTCTCATTTATCACATATCAAAGCTCGCCAGCCATTTCCCATTTTCATGTTCAAGATATATTTTCTTGGTCGCGAGGTTTATTTCATCTCAGGAGGTTATTTCTTTGACCAAGGACTTTATTCTTTAGCCCTGAACGTCATGACTCCAGAGCTTTGTCATTTGTTTTCTCATTTGTTTGGCAAATCTTCCTTAACGTTTACTACCCATTACAATGAGTTTTCATTTCCCACTGCCGCGTTCTTACCTGCATCAAGCTATCTTCAGAATTCCCTGATGAAATGGGCCATAAAGTTTACTATCAGCGAAATAACTGTCTTATCTTCCACCCATTTCCTTTTTCTTGGGAAAATCTTTTCCCAACCATTTTACCTAGGTTTTCTTATTTTTATGCATAATTTTCCATTAACCATAAACTTTCATGGCCTTAGATTAATTCATCCTCATTCATACACCATTTCTTGAGGTTTTCCATTTTTATAAAGTCCGAATGCAGTACATTATGACAAAATATAAAGAAAACAATATATTAGGAAATAATTAAAATTTTATCTTTAGGCTATGTTATGCCTCCATATTCAGCAGAAACATGGCATAAATTACTGAACAAAAAAGCAAATATTTAACATACATTTGGTTCAAGAATGAAAATCAGTCTGACTGATCAAATGGTCCTACTCTTTCCTTCGTAATCTCTATACAGTACATGTGGATATGTGAAGCCTGGAGACGTACGTACATAAACTAGGAAGTGCGTCAACTAACAGCTGAGCATTACTCGAGGGGAAAGTCAGAAATAACGTCTACAAGACTACAACAGAAGTGACAATATAGTAGCGCTTGAAGATATTTTAAGCTATGTGAAAGAATTAAGTTTTTTCTTAAAAAAAGGAAAAATTAGATCTTTCCAACACAGTTATATTTGAGATGCTTGCATTTTCTACTAACCATGTGTGAAGAAGTAAAACACTCCTAAGTTTAATATCTCGCTACTGCAGCGAAGTCAAAATACGAAAAGATCATTCGTCTCACATGGAGAACAGGTAACTAATTTCCATGATCAGTGGAACATGAATGATTCCGTACCACTTATGAACAAAGAATGACAGGAAATGAAGAGAAAAAAGAAAGAAGAAAGGCACAGGAAGAATGATTTTGAAAAAGCACTGCTCAGGGATGCTTCATGAAGACTAACAATGGAAAACAGTGATATTGGTTATACTGGGCAGTATTATTCAACGACAAATAGCGTTATTTCTCGTCAGTTTAAATCATTCTTAGTTCAGATTTCTTTCATTATAAACCGCAAAAATGAGAAAATTTCCCGATTATTTTATGTTGCAGTTGCTAATAATTAATTTTTTTACTGAAATCTTTGGAGAACTAAAATTTTCAAACTACATTTACCGAGCTGAGGCATTTTGATATAGAATACATCATACACAACAGATGAAAGCATCAGACATGCGTATTAATTATCCTCGTGCGCCATCTGGAAAGGGAAATGTATGAACAAACTTTATGACACCAGATTAATCACACGAAACTGCAGCACGAAGTATCCTGCAACAATTCTCTATCATATGTCTATGTGGATATATATATGAACTAGAGGCTTTACAACAAAAATATTTAGCAAAATAACAATCAAAATATATATGAACATGTTTAACAAAATAAATTGTAAAGGGACTGTAGCCTCGGGATAATTGGGCCCCCCAATTGTTTAGTCCACGTAAAGTTAGTTGAGCAGAAGCACTATGAATGACTAATTGTCCAATGTTCCTGTGAAGGATAGTCTTGTTTGTTGCAAAGGCAGGAGTTAGTGAAATGGGGCGAACAAGGTCCTTAGAGTTATTTGGATGTTATTTTCTTTGAATACAGACTACCGCACACAAAAATGGCAATACCTTCTATCTTCATTTTCAAATATTTTATTTTAGTGCATAAAAAAAGTGAAACAAAGAAGACATGACATGATTCTTTTGCATTATTAATTCAACACATTCTGATAGAAAACACATACAAAATAAATTTTTTAACTTTGCTACTTATTAGATAAAAAGTGATTGATTGAGAGAGAGAGAGAGAGAGAGAGAGAGAGAGAGAGAGAGAGAGAGAGAGAGAGAGAGAGAGAGAGAGAGAATGGATGTCATATGTATATCTAGATCATACACCTGAAATTATGCTTTTGTCACAATCCATTATAAGATATATTATATGCATGAAATCCTTGCCTCCTTCCATATTCATCATTGTCTAACTAGCTTCCAAGAAATAGCACCACCATAATATTGATTCTCTCTCTTTCTCTCTTTTCTCTGAAAAATATGTTGCTTCACTCACTTTGACTAATAAAAAAAACTAAAACGGCAGTTCCTTCACAAACAATGAAAATCCCGAAATATCTCCCTTCACCAAAATAATGTACGCGAAGAATTCATAGACACAAAAACAAAATATATAGAATATTTTGAGTCTTCTGGATCAGAAACTACCCATCATAAGACTCTCTCGTTACCTGACGGTAAACAAGTTGGTTGAGGTTGTCTGGAAATGATTAGGGCTAATGACTTCCCATTGAAGGTGGAGTTCGTCTTTTGGATACGCGGAAAATGCCACACACATGAATAAACAGCTCTTACAGTTTTGGAGAACGAAAATGAAAGACACGTTGATGATCTTTACAGAAATGTTGTTGTCATATAAAGGACCACCGACGCTATTAAAAAATAGATAATTTTATTACACTGTGGCGGAATCACCTTTCAGACGTCATAATAATTTCAAGTCTCAGGTCCTAGAATATTTCAACCGCAACTTGAGACCCCAGAACAGCAGTAATGAGAGCAACCTTCATAACAAAACAATAACAATGATGGGTGCAATGCAAAGGGGAAATGTGAAACCAATAAAGGATACTAGCTCATTTTGGGCAAATTGTCCCCGGAACAGTAATTGGTTCGGAAGTATTGTGAAGGGGAAGCCATTCAAGGTAAGTAACAAAATTGGAGGACTTTTGCACAGAAGGAAAAGAGAGAGAGAGAGAGAGAGAGAGAGAGAGAGAGAGAGAGAGAGAGAGAGAGAGAGAGAGAGAGAGAGAGAGAGAGCTCCATATAAAAAAACAATTACCCAAGATACGACGAACGTCCATATAAGTGACACCACTTCATACATATTTTGTTCGGATAATTCCGATTTTCATGTTTGAGAAGTGATGTGCCAAGAGTCTCGTGTCGTGAACATTTTGTGAAGATGATTAAAGAAATTTTTCCCTCTTGTCTGCATTGATAGTTCTATTTTTTCAGAATCTTCATAACCAAACTTTGAATCTGCACATATACCATTCAATTCCCTTTGAAAGATGAATTTCTCTTTCATACAATCATGGGCGACGTATGTAAAATCCATTTGCGAAATGAACTTGAAAAATGTCAAATGCATTTTTATGGATATTAATCTCATTAACTGAAAAGAAAACAGAAACATCTGAAAACCAAACACGTTAGGAAGTTAGAAAAGACTTAGGCCAAAATATCCCCTTAGCTTTCATGAAATGCCTTTATTTGCCTTCACATGTGCATAGGGAGTATGGCAAAGATACAAAAGGGGATGTATTATTTTTAGGCATATCATCATGTAATTACATCAAATTTTGATCATGTGACATTTGCCATGGCTTCGAGTATTTCCTAACAACTTGTTTCCAAGTGAAATAGTTTAGGGTATTTCTATTATCTGATAACAAAGTAACTTCATATCATCTCACAACAACCGTATAAGTATATATGTATATACTGTATGTATATATGTACATATATGTGTGTGTGCGCGTGTGTGTGTATATATATTTATGTATATACATATATGTATATAGTATATGTGTAAGTATATTTATGAGTAAATATCATGACAGTTAAGATGTGATGACCAAAAAATACATATATACCCACGGGGGGAAGATTGAAAAGTTGATTAGAACTATTACTTTCGTCTTTTCATCATCGTCAGAATTTCACTGTTAATGTTTTTTATTTCAATTTTAAAACCCCTGATGATGTAATCATGGATTACGAAACGTGTGGAATAAATATGTGAAAACCATTCAAGACCATTCCTGTCCGCCTTCCTGTCCTATCTAGACAGACACATATATATATCTATATACGTTTCGTAATCCATGATTACATCATCAGGGGTTTTAGAATTGAAATAAAAAACATTAACAATGAAATTCTGACGATGCTGAAAAGGCGAAAGTAATAGTTCTAATCAACTTTTCAATCTTCCCTCCGTGGCTACATACGTATTTTTTGGTCATCACATCTTAACTGTCACGATATTTACTCATAAATATACTTACACATAATACTATATACATATATGTATATACATAAATATATATACACACGCACACACATATATAAATATATATATATATATATATATATATATATATATATATATATATATATCTATATATATATATAAATATATATACATATATACATACAGTATATACACATATACTTATACGGTTGTTGTGAGATGATATGGAGACGAAGTTACTTTATTATCAGATAATAGAAATACCCTAAACTATTTCACTGGGAAACAAATTGTTAGGAAATACTGAAGCCACGGCAAATGTCACATGATTAAAATATGATGTAATTACATGGTGATATGCCTAAAAATAATACATCCCCTTTTGTATCTTTGTCATATTCCCTATGTACATGTGAAGGGAAATAAAGGCATTTCGTGAAAGCTAAGGGGATATGTATGTATGTATGTATGTATGTATGTATGTATGTATGTATGTATGTATATATATATATATATATATATATATATATATATATATATATATATATATATGCACACACATATGTCGAAGTATATAACCAAAGCAAATAAAATGGATTCTACGTATCGGGTGTTCAGGAAGTTCACCGTCGACCAGAATATAGTTTTTTAATCACCAGAAAGTTTTTTAATAGCCTGATAAAAAGACCGACCGGGTATTACCCGGTAGAAAATCTATTAATCTAATGAAAGTATGGGAAGGAGAGAGAGAGAGAGAGAGAGAGAGAGAGAGAGAGAGAGAGAGAGAGAGAGAGAGAGAGAGAATTTTAAGAAATAATCTTCCCTGATGTTACTACGACATCCGTGATAATTCTACAGGCAAAAGTTTGATGCTAGCCGGGAGACGGAGAGACATCCGACTGGAAATCCCACGATATATTTCGAGGAAATCTCTTTGCTTCAGGCATGTTATGAAACAATCACAGATAAAACAACGGCACTTTATCACAGTAACTGTGCTCACCACGGAAATGAAAGAGTCGCTTGACGCGGCCGTAAGAGAAATACTACAAATAAACATTCAGTATTTATACTTGTGTATCAGCTTTTGTATATGTCCATGTAATATGCATATATAAATTTTAAGTACATTAAACACCATATAGATCGGCTTCCTTTTTTATCAATACTGTCTTTTCATTAATAATGGGTGGAGCCAAAGAGATACGGAACACCAGACATTACTACCTTCATCCTTTACCAACTGAATCAAGAACGAAATCTTATGAAAAAATTCCACTTGGTTGGCTGTCTGCGTATAATTAGAACCATATCTCGCTTCAATCTTTGAACACACTCCCAATTTCTAGACCTCAGAGTTCTACCGCTCCCGCATCTCTTAGCCTTCATCTCGAGCTCAATCTCTCTGTCCACCTTCTTCAAAGAACTTGGGAGTTGAAGGCACATTTCACGAACCTTTCGTCCCTTACTTTCACCAAGTGACCAAACATGCACAAAAAACTATGATCCATCTTTTGATAATTCTTGAACGCATAACTTTATCTCTAATTTTCTCACAAAGACAACTCTTTTTACTCCCCATATACTACGCAGAAAAAAGTCCCTTTTATTCACACGCATCATGCATAAATGCACTGCATTTAATCCAAACCTCTTGTAGAGAACATGTTGCCTCTCGTACTGCATTTCCGCGTATCGTTTCCTCTCTCACTCTACCATTCCACAGTGGTTTTACTCCAAAACAACTGGATTAATCACCTACTTCCATTATTTAATTATTCCACCACCCATGATAACACTCAGCGCTCCATCTCCTCTTTTCCTAATTTCTCTTATTACTGCATCCATACAAATTATTAAAGAGCCATCAATGTTTACGAGACATTGCCTTAAGCCTACATTTACGCCAAACAAATCACTAGCTTCACCTCCATCATTAAAACATCTAATTGCCTTCTTAAATCATTGCTCACATCAATCAAATTATAAACTCACTCGGTTCCATGTTTGCAAAATTTATTTTTTCTCCTTCTACTACCTAGCTTCAACCACAACCACTCTCTTGAATAAAACACCAACATACACGTTCCTAGGTAAACTAGTAATTGCTAAGTCCATATATTTCTGACAATCACCTCTATATCATTCCTTGTACATATAGTTTACTCCCTTATCTACTCTGTTCGTTGCCTGCTGCACTATTATACTGAGCCTTTTAATCCTCACATACCCAGTCCTTTCGTCTCAGATTCACTGGTGTTGCTACAGCATCGATTCTCGTTATATGCACAAAAACCTTCGTACAAAGGTAAAAACTGACATTTGAAATAATAAATTTCAATACCTTGATTCTATTCCTTCCCTAATATTCCTTCAATATGCACTTTAGATTACTGTTAATTACACGACAGAGATAAAACATAAAACACAGTTTGAAATGACCGATGACTTAAAATTCATACTAATGAAGTTTTGGTCATGAAAAGAAAATGTGTGATATCAATCTGGTAATATGAATGCATGTACTGATGTTTTTCCGATCACGAAGAGGCAGACAATGGATATTTCCTCCTGAAAAGCAAGGCTTGCTCATTAGGGAAAAAATATATTCAACTGAAATAAAGAGTTGAAAATCTCGAATATACTGCGTTATAATAACACACACACACACACACACACACACGCGCACACAGACAAACATGTGTTTATCAAAGCACACAAATTGGAGTCTTTGCAATAGTTTCTTTGTCTCTTGTACTGTTCCCAGGAAGTGTATCCCTTCCTCAATTCAAAATCTTTTCATTTTTATTGTAAATTTCAACATTCTCTCTTTTTCCCTCTATTTAAACGTGGAAAGCAATCAACTGCCGTCTACCGGCTGAAGTGTTATGAAATAAAATCTTGATAAAAATGAAACTTATATTTTAATAGATAGCCTAACTATTACAGGTGCACTTATTTAAATTAACCCACCCACAGCACACCCGAAAGTAAAATCTGTTCTTTATTCACAAGGGTAAACATACTTTCTCATTTGGATTTGGGAAAAAATCACTTTTATATATTTCTGGGCAATAATAAAATATATAAAGCGATGACTCAAAAGCAACAGAAACAGAGTAAACATCCATGTGCTTATTAATAACCATGTATCTTAACTATCTTATACCGCAGAAAATAGCCTTGACCATCGGTTAACAAATACAGTCGAAGTCACATTTAATACACATACTGCGGATTAACTTGTCAGAAATATAAGATTTTGTACGAGAGCCCAACCATCACATGATATATATATATTGCAGAACAGTAGTGAGAGATAATGTGAAACAGAATGCTATCCCTTAAACCTTGGTCTTACATGGAAGGCTTTACTGAAGTCTTGGCAAAATTCCATAATAATCTAGTTAAATCCCAGTTTCAATAATGAAACTTGCAAGGAGAAAATGAGATGGAAACTTAATTATATTTACTTTCAAGATTAGATGATGAAACACTCGTTATAATCTGAAATTTTTACCGCAAGCAATGCATAAACAGAAATTAAGGAAATGATACTCCCAAATGTTGACAGCAAAGCTGGATTATAACAACATGTCAAACGGGAGGACAAAGAAAAGTACAACCCCGAAGAGTAGGAAGAGGTTCCTGAAAGAATAGCACCCCAAATGAAATCTGTAATAACGCAAATGCTGCAGTTAGGATATATGGTAACGCAACAAGATTTGTCACTTGTTTACTCAGGGTTTACGGAAAAATCAAAACAAAAGTCTTTCTTATTGCTAAAAACTAGAGGCAATACGCAATGCAAACAATAGATATTTCTGATAAAATAATTTCCATTAAAACTGTTTGCACAAAAAATAATCATAACAATAATCACAAGTTACAGGAAAAACCGATGTTTCTTTAAGAGCCCTCTGTGCCACAAAAATAACAGTGACAGTGTTCATCAAGGGGAACCACGTTTGGCTCTCATTTACTTTATGACGTCACACAGCAAAGTCATAATTATGTCACGAGGTGTAATTTTTCCAACCAAGTCCATTACATCCATAGCATGGAATACATTTTTGTCTTCCCTTTCCCAAGTTTCTAAAATGGATAACTTCTGAACCCTCCCACTTCTCTCTCTCTCTCTCTCTCTCTCTCTCTCTCTCTCTCTCTCTCTCTCACACCCACCCACAACCACACACACACATATATATATTATATATATACACATATATGTATACATATATACATATGCATTTCACGAAGTAGTTCTCCCAATCTAAAAGTCACGGAAATCTGAATTTTGAGAATTAATGTAAATTTTGCTCGAAGTTACGGAAAGAAAAATTCATATTTTTAGGCCACCAGTAACTTAGATTTCCAGACCATGCTCAAGCGCGAAAACAAAGCAAACTTTCAATCTGAATTGCACGGTCTGGAAACACATTTCACCCTACTGATTTTAGCTCTAGAGTACCCGGAAGATTAAAATCACCACTTAGCCCAATGTATGTCTCTCTCTACTGGCAGTAATTCTACTACACACACATGCATTTATATATATATATATATATATATATATATATATATATATATATATATATATATACATATATGTACATGTATATATACATTTATTTATATATGTATAATATATATATATATATATATATATATATATATATATATATATATATATATATATATATATATATATGTATTCTGTATATACCATGTATGTGTATATTTACGCATATGTATATATATGTATATATATGTATATATATATATATATATATATATATATATATATATATATATATATATATATATATAATGTGTGTGTGTTTAATAAGAGTTCAAAATTCAAGGTGGGGAGCCAGAACAATGTTGGTACGTCCAGTAAAATTCCACTTTGCCTCCCTGTTATAAGTAGGTTTTTAAGTACTTAGTAGCTACTCAAACGTAGTGGTGAGTTGAAGCTAGGATGAAGAATGGTATGGAATAGCAAACTAATTATAGAATAGTTGCTGAGAACTGGAAGGGTAACACCTGGCTTTACAGAGAAAAATGATAAATAACAGTGTATTTTCATCCAAAAAAAATATCACTTAAAAAAACTGTCAAAAGAGTTAAGAAAGACACCCCGTTTAATATAAGAATTGGCAACAAAATAAGGAAAACAAAAAATAAACTGCCAAAATCTCTCACTAAAAAAGTCTGCTTACAGTAACGTAATCAACAATTAATTATCGGTTTCCGTTACTGTTACTTTATCCGCGCTTGAATTAGTTTTAGTTTTAACAGAAACGTAACTGGACATTTGCACTACCCAAGCAGGATAAACAATTAAAATGGGGTTTAACTATTCAAAATGTTTTACACTGCTCTCAGCTCCGTATATCTGACCTACACATTTTTCACAAACATTTTTATTTCTAGAAGGAAAAGTCTTAGGTCCCACGTACCTTTGGTGTAATACTTTTCCTACACGTCCTATCTTTTCCTTCCACCTAACAGTACAGACAACCCTTTTCTCTCGATAGTTCTTTGGACGGAAGATAGCAAGATCTATCCCTTCCCTCGTTCCCTGCCTTTCTTTTCCATTTATCTCGGAAATTTAGGTTAAATGTTATTTTCGTAGTTTCGGCATGAATGATTTCAAAAATGCCTTGTTTAAGAAGTGATTTTGAAGATATATATCTCACTAACTAAACTACAGATTATATAAGAATCAGAAAAGCTTAAATCTCGAGTCTTTATACTCACACCTTACATTAAATATGCGGAAATGTTACATGAAGCGCAGTTCGACGTAATCTACTTTTTTTGCCTGTGACTACTGTACCTTCATGTGCATAAATATCTACAAAACAATAACGCATACATCTGTGTAAACAGTGCACGTTTACGTTATAAACCTTGTACATACATACACACACATATCTACATCTGTTTATATATACATATATGTATACATATTATACAGAGAGTATGCTACATATATATATATATATATATATATATATATATATATATATATATATATATATATATATATATATATATAATGTATGTCTGTGAAGTGAGTTAGGGATGCTGAGTGCAAAAGGAAATCTGAAGATGTTGAGATAAACTGTTTGCGTAGTATATGTATGGCCTAAGAAGAACTGAAAAGGTTAGAAGTAGTAAAAATGTTAGAGTATATGAAAGGATGGATCAGTTTTTTGTAAAAGTTTGTTTATGTAGAAAGAATGGAGGATGGCACGTTGGTAAAAAGCTGCCCTATGAGGAGATACAGGCTACAGATGAAAAATGCATGAAGGACTTGATATCTAGGTGCAAAGACAATACTTGCACACAGAGGTGAATGACACGTTTGTATGTCTATGAACACAGAGTGTCTATGTAGGTGCAATGGCTATACTTAATGTTGTAAAGCTCTTTTGTCTGGGATTCATTAGCAATTCAGCTAAAGGATGAATGTGGCAGACTGGCACCTCTTGTTTTCTAAAAGAACTGAACTCTGTTATGCAAACAAAAACACACACACATATATATACACATTTCTACTATTTTTCAAACTTTTAATACAATTATATATATAATAAATATATATATATATATATATATATATATATATATATATATATATATATATATATATATATATATATATATATATATATATATATATATATACTATCGTGTAAATCCCGTTATATTAAAAACGTTACATGTAATGTTAAACACCTTCTAAAAAACATTTGTCTCGAACTTCGCCATACCCGACGGGGGAAGAGGACAAATATTTGGAAAAGACTGAAATGGACTAAAAAAAAATATATATATATATATATATAAGTCATATATATGAAGATAGTCATTAAAGAAATGAATGTTGAGAGAGAGAGAGAGAGAGAGAGAGAGAGAGAGAAAGGTATCAGTTTAATGATGCCTCGTATTTGCTTACCAAAATGAGAAATACTTGATGATGTTCTGAGAAAGCGTATTTCAAATTCCCGAGTAACGAGAAATATCAGAGTGAAATGACGTCCTTTACCGCAACTTAGAAAAAGGTGCTGGTAATGCGTAATATGTACTTTAAATTCATAGAACCACGAGTCCACTGATACACGTGTTCCATTGATTGGCATAAAAAAAATCTTCCCAAGGAAATTAAATAATTAACTACACGCAACATCAAAACCACACCTCTTTAAGTGTCAAGTAGCGGTAGATAGCACCGAGACATTGAGAACAGCCAAAAACAAGAAAATAAAGATTGTATCCCAAACATCACGGCAAAAACCAAACAAGGTGCATTTAGTTCTTATAACTGGTTGGTAAAGAATGTAAGAGCTCAAGATTACAATCATTATATTGTACACTGCTGTACTGCCAGTTTTGCTAAAGTTGAGGTATACTGTGTTTACTTTCCTAGACAATCACCGCGCATGAATGCGCAGCAATAAATGTATTTAGATTTCGTGCACAAGTAAGCCTGCAAAATCACTCACAAACAAGCATATAAAAAGTGATTCGTGTGAGAATTCGCTAGACTTCACGTCGTAACAAGCTCATTTACCTATCCTTAGTACAGAACAGTGAGGCTTTCTGAACTCTCCAGACATACACATATATGACTATTGAACAATTCTATCGGTAACCATTTTTATTCCATAAAATGACTGTGACTGCCTTTTCGGCCAAACATTTTTTACTGTCATGTGGGGCCAAACACTTCCATACATCTGGAACAGATAACGTTAAATTATGCAAATACAATTAAAAAGCTGTATTCTTTTTTTTTTGGGGGGGGAGGCCCTGTTTTAATTAAATGCATATTTCACCTCGGTATTAAACCTCTGAGAGAGAGAGAGAGAGAGAGAGAGAGAGAGAGAGAGAGAGAGAGAGAGAGAGAGAGAGAGAGAGAGATTGCCAGACATCCATTCACGGTGAACTGTGAAAACTGGCGAAATCATTTACTATAGATCTCTCGAGCGGCCGGTTTTTGTGGCTTGAAATTTCCACGCTCCAGCATTCCAGAAGGTGCCATTTCGAAGGCAATTGAATGAAGAGAAGGGGAAAGTCTTATGGGTCCCTGAGCAGTCAAGAGGAGATGAATCGAGCCATTTTAATTGGGTAAGGGATGTCTAGAGAGATGGTAATTCTCACCGTTCTATCCTCTTCTCATTACTTTGAAGACTTATTACCATTGCAATTATAGTTTTCCGAAGGCTCAGCTAAGTGGCCACTGGATAGGATACAACAGATATAAGCTTAAGCTGGAGACGAAAGGGGTTGAGAAAGTAAATTTAATCTAGACAAACAAGCCGATAAGGATGAAATGAGAAGAGAAAAAGAACAGTCAATAGTGAGATAAGGAAAAGAGGCATACAGGAAAAATACGGTAGTCAAGAAGAAAACGAGGAAGAAAAAGAAGCATGCAACAAAAACAAGAACTTGCGGGTGTTGCTTTACACGGAAGTAAATGCAGGGAGAAAAGCCACTGATCAGATGTATCTCAGAATAAGCAATGCGAGTGCACAGGTGCTGACTGAAATGCATGCAATCCGGGCTGATAGGCTGAGCACTGTGGAGATTTATTGAATGCGGAAGACGACAGAAGAAAGACAGAGCTGAATGACTTTAGCGTAGGGCGTTGCTGAAAGTTTGACAATGCCTATAGATGTAATTTGTTGAAGACATACGGGGACGATTAAGAGGATGAACAACGGAAAGACACCAACTAATAGGAATACAAGATGCTTTTGTACCGAAGAATCTAAAACGAGCAAACCGAAGAGACCTTGTGTCCATCTGACTAAAGTTTGTACCGTACATTTAAGTAAGGCAAAGGTTCTGAAGGGATGAGTAGAAGGGATAATAATTGTTCCACTTTACAAAGATAGACGTTACTGAAGCGACTAGTAATTATAAGCGCATAATAATATTGTACTTGGTATCCTTGGCGAAGATGAATAATAGGACTGTGGTTGATAAAGTAAGACAGATGACTGCTGGATAGATCAAGAAAGAGCATGTGGGTAAAGTGTGGGTTTAAACAAGGAAGGGAGAGCAGGGAGGGATGAAGTATTTGTAAAAAAGTCACGTGAGAAGTTTGAATGCATTGGGGAAAAGCTGCACGTGTCATACATGGACCTAGAAAGTTTGTGACAAAATCGTTAGAGAGGCAACGCGGAGAGTTTTGAAAATGTCTAGTATATAGAAGAATTTATTGCACGCGATTAAAATTTTGTGTTAGAATATGTAACAGGAGAGTGATTGGTTTACTGTATCTGTCTGTTTACTATCTTTGTGGACGGATGGAAGTAAAAGTAAGAGTAAGAAATGATGCATGGGTGAAAAGTTTCTGGATACGAAAATGTGTAGTGAACAGTGTCCAGTGTTTGACTGTGAAGATTATACGGTGCTGACTGGTGATAGAGTGACAGGTTAATGAAAATAGTTTACAATCCAGAAATGTTGAGAGGGAGGCAAAGAAGACAAAGAAAGCGATGGACTGAAGGCATAAAAGAAGTAATGGAAAAGAAGGGCTCTAATGTCCAGAAAGCACTATATGCACGTAAGATACAGAGGGACGGGGCAATTTAGGTAGGGCTTTCGACTCACTGCTGACGATCCTTCTGTACAGGACCATGGAACAAAATATACTGTAGAAGTTTTGCAAACGGAAGCCTTGTCCACGACTCAGCAATTAAAGTGCAGTAGTGACCGCTGTTCTTTTTCTCTAGTCACCCTCTGTTAGTGGATAGGGCTCAACATTCTACAAACACACACACACACACACACACACACACACACACATATATATATATATATATATATATATATATATATATATATATATGTATATATATATATATATATATATATATATATATATATATATATATATATATATATATATATATATATATATATATATATATATATATATATATATATATATAGAGAGAGAGAGAGAGAGAGAGAGAGAGAGAGAGAGAGAGAGAGAGAGAGATCTAGTAGTAGCTTCCATGTCAGAAACCTGAGATATTGCTTTCCAGTGTTGTTCTCTTTTATTTATCTGTTGGTTCCTGGAAGGAGATTCAGCTGCGGCTCTGCCCTTACTTCCTCCACATATTGCTAACTTATCTCGCGGGATCCTTTTTCATTTCTTTTCATTTTTCAAAAGGTAATTTCCCCTTCATCTTGAACGGCAACTTTTAAGGGATTTATTTTCATTTTCAACAAAGAGAAAAAAATGTTTCTAGCAATTTACCGAAGGAGTATTTTTGGCTGAAGCAACAGGAGGTTCCAGCAGAATTTTCTGGAAAGGAATTACGCTGGATCGTTCACGATTCATTTTGCATACTTTCTTTTATGATACAAGTTATTTTATTCAGATTCTACATTACTGTATTGAAAAAACTATAAAAAATAAAAAGGCGTTACTTCATATTACTAGTCCTCTGCGAAACAAAAACTAAATTATACATTTACAAACCTCAATTTTCGTGTATTTATGCTTTCATGCTTCGTAAGAAGACTGTTAAGTGAAATATAAGCGATTAGAACCGCACGCGACTCGACTAGAATAACTTCAACTACCTATGTAAACGAGGAAGTTAATTCAACTTCAGAGGTGAGGGTGCAAGTAAATTGGGCCAATTTCCAACGCAAACTTTTAGATGCAGTAATATTTGAGAGAGAGAGAGAGAGAGAGAGAGAGAGAGAGAGAGAGAGAGAGAGAGAGAGAGAGAGAGAGAGATATTATTGTAAAGGTATTCCAATAATTTCAAACATTTTTGTAGTATTTTGGGAAGTGAAGACTTATTTCCACTTCAAAGAGAGCAATGGAAAATCTTTTAAAATGTAAATTTTTTTATTGCATTGCTATAATATGACACTCTTCGTGAATTTTTCTGCCAGAAGTAATTTTCCAAGAAAAGTTGAAATCTTGGAAAGAAGCACCAGACTTCTCCGACAAGTTTCAATAATATTCTGGTGCGTAAAAGGAAGAAAATTTATCAAACTTTATTCCTATTATTCTATAGTAATAAATGTTCCGAGTCCTCAGTATATGATGCGAGACATCTGGTAAAATAAAAAAGTAAGAATAGTATATTGTACTTTGTCTATAATTAATAATCTAATCTTTAATAAACATTTTCATCAAGTTTAAAAACCTACATCCATGTGAAATCGAGATTTTAACATTCTGTCAAACACTAAATGTTTTGGTATTCTACTTACTATTTACTGTTTAAAAATACTTACTACAATGATCTGCCCTTAAGGGAAGATTTCTCAATACACCGAGTAAAAGTGTTTACTTTATTTGGAGCAATGAAACGATCTGTGACTCGTAATAAAGCAGTGATATAATCACTATTACCTGCGGCTTTCTTTTAAGAAATGAAATGTGAATTACCTACAGCATAAGCTCCTTCGGCAAGGACAGCCTCACTTCAGTCACCTAGCTATATTTGAGCTTTGGTCCCTTGACATTTTGCAACTACCCAAAGGGGACGAGGTTCAATATCCTGTATGAATTAGCAAAAGATTACATATACTATCAAAATTAATGAATGTCCATGGGGTAAGAGGTTGGGCTACAACATTGTCCTTAAAATACTTGCGCGAAACCGGCAGGGCAGCAACACTTGGAGATATATATCTACCCTTCCGGTTTTCGGCAAGTACTTATAAAATCGTATTGTAGCCCAACCTCCTACCCCATAGATGTTCATTAATTATGATAGTATATGTGGTCTTTTGCTAATCCATACAGGATACTGAACCTCGTCCTTTGGGGTACTTGGTAATATATATATATATATATATATATATATATATATATATATATATATATATATATATATATATATATATACATACATACACATGAACGGTCCTGATCATAGGTGAACCATGTTCTTTAAACTGAAAAATGCGAAATATCTCAGGTATTTTTCCTTTGTGCTAAAAAGGTTTAATTCTGCCGGAAATTTCCCGATAGTGAAAGTTTGCTCGGTTAATCTACCCAGTTTTATTAAAAATCTAACAACGTTTATTGGTATGTTTCTCTTGATATTTAAAAATTAGGGATTGTTATCGTACAAGAGGCTCATTTTGGTTCATTAACGCGTCGGAAAACATTTTATCTTGATAATCACAAGGCTCTTACAACCAACTGAAAAATTATAGTACTAAAAATGAGTGACAAAATTAAGGTGATAAAACTGGCAAGAAAATAGGATGCTCGTAAATGTAAGATACACATGAGAGGCCCCAAATGAGAATCTACCTGTTACATGGTTTGGATACAATGTATGAACCTACAAGCTGTGGTGAGGTGATAAAATAAGTTTACCGAAAACAAAATAGTCTGATGTGTAATGGCATAGCAGAAACGTGCACTTAAAGGTATACTGAAGGATTAAAGAAGTAGTAAAAAAGAAGCTGAGAGAGAATAAAGAAGGGAATGAATGAAAATGCAGGAGGAATTCTGATTTCAGCAAGCATTTTTGGTATAAAAATATATTGTTGGAACGAGGTAAAAAACAGAAAACGTTACTGTAAAAGGAGAGAGAATATTACAATCTTCTAGTTGATAAAGACGGCACTTTGGAGAGAGGCTATGGGGGCAACAGATCTAAATAATTTAAAGGGTATCCAATAAGAGTTGAGTGGATTATCTGTGAAGTGCTGCAGTATGTTGATGATGGCTGTCAAGTGAGTGCAAGGAATTTTGGATGAGGGGAAAGGTCCAGATGAAAGGATGAAGAAATAATTGTTCTGAATTATAGGTGAAAATGTAATCGAAGCAAGCGTATCAACTCATGAGGCATAACATCACCAAGAATACCTGGGAAGATGTGCGGGAGGGTTTTGATTACGAAATTAAGGCAGATGGCAGAAAATTGATAAGGTGGAAGAGGAGTGCGGAGTTGGACAAGGAGAGAAGCGGGTGAATGAAGCATTTGTTTTGAAACAGACGTCTGAGAAAGTTTTAAAATCAATAAAGGGAAAAAGGTGCATATCCCATACATGGATTTGGAGAAGGCTTATGATAAAATTCATTATAGGTGCAATGAGGGGAGTGCTGAGGTTAAATGGTGCTGAAGATATTTCGTTATTATGATAAAAGTTAAACATGCGTTGGATGTCGTTTACTGAAGACTGATTGGTTTGGTGCACAAGTGGATTTGAGATAAGGGTGCTAATGTCTTCATGAGTTCAATACTCTCGTGGACTGTGTAATGGGAGCGGAACGGAAAGGGACAGATGCAAGTGTAAATTCGTAAAATCACAAAAAAAAGGTAGTGGAGGGAGTAACGACTGGCTGACCATTCCTGATGATACGTGATTGTTGGTCATAGTTGAAGTGATGCGGAGTCTAGCAAATAATTTAAAAGTGTGAGATAAGGAATAAATAAATTTAAAAGTGTATGGTAAAGGATAAAGTAGAAGATGAATGTTAAAATGGGTAAGATAATGATGGCACACGGAAACCATAAAAATGGAGGTGTGAATTTCAGTATGGAAGGTGGAAGAAGCAAATGTTGGCTTCATGCAAGCAAGTGAAAGCTAATGTAAATAATGATGGCAGGATGAGATAAAGGTCTTACTGAATGGGTGAAGCACGAAAGGCTAGACCACTGCAAAACATTACAACAAATAAGAGGAGTAATCAGAAAGCATAATGTGAAGATAAGAGGAGATTCCTGAGCTAACCCTCCTTTATGGAAGTGAAGTGCAGATACTGAATACGAATAAGTGAACGGCAGCAATTGTTAAGATGGACAGTATATAAAAAAAAGAATAACTGTAGAAAGGGTTGAAAATATAGTGACGTAAAGTGTATGCGAGTAAAAATCACTTTCAAGAAAAAAAATGCACAAAAGTAATTTTCCTACTGATTCTCATTTAGAAATAATTTGATTTCATTCTCTAAAAGGGATATGCACTGCAGTGTTTTTTTTTTGGGGGGGGGGGGGGGATTTAGCTAAACCAATTTTACGGACCATCATGTGACAAATAAAATTAAGCCTGGTGAAATACATATTATAATCATTAACGGGCTTATGAACTCCAAAGCCTATATTTCATCTATTCTGTGACAGATATTTGACCAGTATAGCGATTTGCCTTATTGTTAACTGACAAAAAATTAGCACTAGAGAAGAGAAAACTTTGACTATTTTCATTAAAATGCTATTACTATGTACTGCTACATTAGTCTTTTCCTTGTAATTTTTTAACTTCTGTTCTATGGTTGATCTAACAATAATATACTCAACACTGGAAACCGACAAGTTTTTGATTTCCAATACCGTTATTGGTACACAGTGTCAATTCTTTGTAATGGCTGTGCTATTTAAAATAATCACAGTGTAACTCCTACAACTGGATACCAGTTAAATTAAACAGAAATATATTGCAAACAATGGAACTATAATTTATTATTCTCTCTGTCAGCTGTAGATACTAAGACCGCTGAATGCTATTATATGAACGGTAATATATGTTCCAATTTTGGCAAGACAGATTTTATCTGTTATATTGTGCTGTATGGTTTCTTATTTAAGGATAATGAGCTCATGGCACATCTGACATGATCGATCCTGAATTTAACGTTCCATTATTCTTTGCGCTTCTTCCACTACACACACACACGCATATATGTATATATATATATATATATATATATATATATATATATATATATATATATTATATATATAATATATGTATATGCGTGTGTGTGTGTTCATGACTATTCTTCACTTTACACGTTAACCATTCCGACTTTCTGCTTGTATTTTGGGATTGGGTTGCTAGCATCATGGCCTTCCTCATCCTCAGCTGCAACCACGTTAATATGACAATCAGTTACTTTATCCATCGCTTAGGTTAAAAGAGGTATGTATGTGTGTATGCGTGATAGTGTGTACATTCTATGCATTATATATAAAAACATGTCACTGTGTACGTATGACATGAAAGCAAAGACGCGACCAAGATGCAGTCCTGGATTTGGAATGAACTTCAACTGAATCTTCCATTCCAGAGAGCCCTTCATCTTATAATTAGATATGACTCTGAATCCTCTCGTAATATGCATTAATTAGTAGGTACGATTACTGAACATATAAACTGCTAATTATAATATGACAGGCATTGGAATGTCTTGCGCGTTTAGTTTGTCCTATTGTTGTTGCTTCTACTCTCATCTACTGTAGGGAGGACATCATTTTATCTGCTCTCTGTGTGTTTGTAAACTGGGGTCATTATAGTAAATCGTATCATGTCTTGGTTACTAATGACCCCTTCCGGAGTTGGTTTTGTCAAACTCTTTCAACCATAACGAAATAAATTCACAGTGATATTAAGCAACTGATTTTCGAAAGATATTCACGCGCTACATATCAACATGGTTTCGTTTTACTATCTTCTAGTCAGCATTTTCTATATCTTTATTTTCATCCAGAATAAAAGAATGATTTTAAATATTAACCCCTTATGGATATAAATAGCTGCATAATTTGGTAAGATTTTATACCTTGCTAAGATCATTAAAACTATACAAGAACATCGCCATTGTCCTCAGATCGAATATAGCTGGTGGCCTCCTCACAGCACTTACCATGAGGTAGAAGGCTCTTCACTTGGTCAGCTGACACGCCCCACACTCGGCGATGTCTCGCCAAATTCGCTAATAGCTCTAAGCACATTAAAATAATTCATGATAATGTATCAAATTGAAGATACATGACGGACCATTATTGTTTGAAACGATGTCGAAATAGTTTTACTTAGAAAAAATTCTACCGTGACTCATTTCGACAATGAAATGAAGTCATGATGAGCGTCCTCAAGAACTTAACATGAATATATAATTGAATAGTTTACTGCCCTTCTTAAACCTTCCAATACTTCTTAAATGTTGAGGAAAACTAGATTTCGAACCTTTCACTTGAGTCCCTTACGCCTAAGCATTCTCATAAGGGTACAATGTATTTTTTAGGAAGCTTTTTAAGTAAAGTAATAATTGCCATTCTGCTTGTCCCATAAGGACTGGAGCATGTTGTGGATAATAAAAATACTCCTACTACTATACATAATAGTACTATTAATAATAACAAAATATTCTAGTGGCTGCTAAAGGGGTGCCATTCGAAGGTCACTGGCTGCTGGGAGTTCGTATAAGATTTTTCTCAAACAATGAGATCAAGTTTCACATGCGCTTTTTAGTTCGAGGAAAACAAAAGGTGGTTCTCTAGGCGACGCAAGAACCATTCCGATAATAATCATAACCGAAAGCTGTCTCTATAAACCAGAGCAACCCTAAAACGGACAGGTCCCTCCTTCAGCTCTGAGCTTGGATAAGCTCCCACTGGGTATGAAAGAGTCAATAATTGAATAAAAACATCGTCTGTCATGTTCGAAATGAATAATAGCAGCGGAGGCAACTTCACAACTTGTATTGACATATGAGCTGATGAATGACGGAAAGAAATTGGCTTCAGCCCATTTGGTCCGGTCTGACTTTTAGTTATAAACCCTCTCACGTCCATTTGGCTGGGTACGCGGTGAAATTCAATTACTTCAAAGGGGATCTATTCAGCCATAGAATCTCTCTCTCTCTCTCTCTCTCTCTCTCTCTCTCTCTCTCTCTCTCTCTCTCTCTCTGTGTGTGTGTGTGTGTGTCTTGTATACCTTCTTCCACATTAATATTTTACGAGATAATTATGAATTCAATTGTCCTGGAGAGTCTCTGAACATCAATATGTGTTCAATATGCGGATTTATTAAAATGTCTCTTACGCATAATTAGGTAGATATTGTTAAAAAATAGTTGTCATCACCTAAAATTTCTTATTATTCTTCATTAACGCCCAAATGAAATAAGATGATTACATGTAACTCACTGCAACATTTGCTTTATATATAAATGATAATTGTAGAGTAAACATAAAGAAACCAAACTGCACAAACTGCCCATCGAAAGAAATATGAAAAAGAAGCACGACACAGTAGAAGGTCATGGTTATTCATACCAGGTCTGTTCGATCTGCATATGGATATTTCCAATATTGCAACGAGGCCGTCAAGAAAGCAGGTGCTACGATTACCCGAAGTCTCTATCGATTTTAGTTCAGCCCTATACATTATGTAAGCACGCACTGATACGGAAACTGTTCCAAAGTTGAAGAAAGCAGATGTTAGCAATTATATGTACTAGACATGTAAACATAATATTTGTTTCACGTTCTCGCGACCAGGCCATTACTTTATTTCAGCAATCAGCAAATCGCTCTCCATTCCTCCAATGTGGTAAGATCACGGTCGAGGTTCTTGGGCGAGATGAAATAATTTCGGTCATAGTTCTGCACATTATCAGAGCAAGACGATCTTGCCGTCTAGTTTTCAAAGAGGAGACTCTTGATTCTCGTGCATAGATGGAACGCCACACATGCATATGGAAGTTTCTGCCTTTATTTCTTCTAGGTACTTTAGATTCTTAGAGGAGAATGTATCCAAAAAGTAGAAGAAAAAATAAACATTTAAAATTCCACAGGAAGAAATGTAACGCATGTATTCTTTCATCTACACACGTTTTCCCTCAATGATGCTACCTTTCTCATCCTCAACAAGCACGAGACTAGCTATACCTCACTGGGGTGGTCCACGGGACCTACGTACCGGTAGCGTCTGGCATTCTTGGAGGTCACTTATCCAAATGCTGAAAAGGTCTAATAAGTCTTAATCTTGCTGCTCAGACACAGTGGGAGTAATAATGTGGCGGCGACTCCATCGCCCATCTCTGAACAGTGCAATTAGCCAAACTGAGTGGTGCAGTGCTCGACTCAAGCTGCTGCGTCTGCTGGGTTTGAAACAAAAAGGCGCGGATCTTGCAATCTCATCTTCAAGAACTGGCCGAGAAACAGGAAGGAAGGTTGTCCCCTCCGGCAACATCACTCTAAGGAAAAAGAGGAACGTGGTGGAAAGAAATATATATAGTATGTCAAAATTAAGTAAAGAGGATTATTCTTTAGGGACGTCGGAGTCGTTTTCTCAGCGTGCCTGCTGTGGGGAGGAATAAATCCTCTTGCATCAAAAAGAATGCAGCTAGGAATGGAATACATGCCTTAGTCCAATAACGTCTGGGTTCATTTCAGAATGTAAGTCAGGATCGCAGATGCTGTAACTTTTTTTTACAAAAGCAGTTGTTCCCACGTTGTGAATAATTTGTTTACAAACCATAAAATCATTTTACACATGACACAATACCTACTTAATAATGCGGGGGGGTGGGGCGGTAGCCGTCACATAATTACTCCCATTTTGTCCGGTTAACAAAATTAAAATTTGCTAGACTTGGTTAGTATTGGATAAGTGACCTCAAAGAAATACCAGACAGTCAAATAATAAAAAAATATATGTATGGGTCAACAAAATTCATGAAATACTTCATTCACTGTTTCACTGTATTGAAGGAAAGATCCTCTTCCTCTAAGAACTTTTCCCCACCTTTACTTTGGGGATATTGGACAATTCAGAGAATGTTACTTTATCGTTAATGCGAAGATCTGGAACTCTCTTCCTGGTTCCGTTTTTCACTTCCACATTCTTTAGGGTGGCTAAAGTATTGGCTTCTACATTTACCGCAGTCTTTGCGGATCAAGGCCTTACACATACACAAATCTACTGAGGAATGTTAGAAGGAACCATTTTGACCACATAAGTTTAACATTTTTGCATCAACCTTTCCTAGGAAAGTTATGAAAAAATATCAAATATTTACTTATTCTATTTTGTATTCTATGTTCATATTCAAGTATTTGGAAATTATACCCTGTCTGACCGGAGCATAGGGGTTTCTTTCTTTCAGTACCCACTCCGGCTGAGTTGATTACTTAAAATTTAAAATAATCATTCCCGGTAGATTTTATTTTTAGAGTAAACCTAATTTCATCACATCCTACGTTACCTTCTATACCTGCTCAATCTAAATTTTATCAGGTTTATCACTCTCTCCCTTTACGTATAAACAAGCGCACCTGCCTTGCTAAAAGATATCTGCAAAAATAATTTTGCAACTGCATCATAGTGACATTGCATTAAGTACTTTACATTATAAATCCTTTCTTGTTCAGTATATTGTGAAGTTTAAATGTGGCCATTCATAATCCATATACTATTGTGTTACATAAAAAATAAATAAAATTATATACATTCAATTTATCTATCTATCTATATTTAAATATGTACAGATATATATATTATAAATTTCGGGAAATATCATGCAATTAAGATTCATATTAAAGTATAGAGATATAAAACAACAGAACCATTAAATGCATAAAGGGTCACTTAACTCTTGCACACTAACCCCCTTATTCACAAAAGTAAAAGGTTCACCTGACCCTTCCAGAAGAAAGGAAAAGAAAATATTTCCCCTCACCTCCGATAAAAATAAAGTAATATCAAACTTATTGCCAATGAATTTTCAAAAAGAAACAAGTATTTCAGCAGGGTGAATTAAGAAACCGGAAAAAAGAATATTTTTCTCTCTGAGTTTTGTTCTCGACAAAAGCTAATTTCCACGACAACTCCTCGACTCTACTAAAGCTTTTAAGCAGATTGAAAAAACGAATTGGAAAAAAAAATAATGTGAAGAATGAAAAGGGCAGAAAACCGAAAACCAGATAAAGGCGCAATAAGAGGAGAGAGGCAAAGGGAGGAAAAATTATATTTCATTTTATATATTACCACTGAACAGAAAAGCAGAAAAAAGAGCTACCACCTATTTGCAGAAATAACACGAAATGCGTACACAACTTTAAACATAATAGGTTAAAATGCAATGAATATTACACCGATACTTTACTGTCTTAATCTTTTGAACATCGTCATATATAAGAAACACTGTCAAAAAATGGTCTTCATCATTATCGTCACGTCCAAACCAGGATCGCCAAAATGACATCAACAATATCCATATCATCAGCATTGTACGTTTTTACTGTATATACTTATTCTATGATGGTTTTTCGATGATGTTGCGAAAAGTGGTTTGTTATTTTATTTGGTCATATCTCCGCTTGTTATGTTTTTTAAATAAATTAAGTATTCGAAATGAAAACGAAAAATTTCCTTACTTCGAACTAGTTACTCTAAATTAAGGACAACTCTATCGGATAAAAAAATTTACAAAGACATTGCAATTGTTTTTTTAATACATGACGAATGCAACGTTGCCTTTTGGGCCAGTGCAGTCAAAGAGGACACAATGACATTAATCTGTGTACCTCGGAAGATAAAATTTTCTTAACTTAGAATAAGATTAATAATTGAAATTTCTGATATTATTAAAACTATAATCATTTAGCGTTCTCCTATAATTATGTCCTTTAGCTCGTGCTCTTAAACTTACAATTTTTGTTGTATATGATCATACTATAGCCGAATCTGAATGCTAGCCATACACAGCTTCTGTTGTTTATTTCCTCCTAATTTTGGTGTGATATGAGTTCGTATTCACACAGTGCAAAAAAAAAAAAAAAAAAAAAAGAATGAATTAAGATCTCACTAAAAGAACTTGCTTCTTTTTAGAACTTACCATAATAATACTGGTAACTATAAAAAATGTTGTTAAAATTTTTGACGCAATCCTTTTAATTTCACAATCATGTTTTCGCCGTCATTTAGTCCAATGGAATCGCTACTTAGGATCTGATAATATGTCATATTCACAGTTTTGAAATAATATTACATGAAACAAATATCTTCTTAGTTGAATAATAATAATAATAATAATAATAATAATAATAATAATAATAATAATAATAATAATAATAATAATAATAATAATAATGATTGCAAACATTCAATCAGCCAGTTAATAAGTTCATATTCCCGACGCAAAATTGGAAGTTGAAATCTACACAGAATTTGGAGTAAAAGTTAAAAAGGAATACAGTAAGTCATTCCACAGTTCATAGTATTAAATCTGATTGCAAGCATGGATTAACCACTTCGTTTTTCGACAGAATAAATAATTCACACACACATATATAAATATATATATATATATATATATATATATATATATATATATATATATATATATATATATATATATATATATATATATATATATATATATATATATATATATATATATATATATATATATATATATATATATATATATATATATATATATATATATATATATATATATATATATATATATATATATATATATATATATATATATATATATATATACATACACACACATGACTTTTATATCCACAAATGTTAAGCCATCAATATCATTTAACGTGCATTCACTATACCTTGGGAATATGTACACACTGAGAGAAATATAAATTTCAAGCGCTTCTGCCCTAGCCAGGATTCGAACCGTGACCTAGTTTAGAAAAACCGATGACAGTAATTTGAACCAGTCGGTTATCAAACTCAGAAGCACTTATCAATAATAACTAATTCCCTTTGAATGTAAATTATCCCAAGGTATGGTGAACTCGATTTTAAACGACATTTGTAACTTAACTGTTGTGGTTTTATATAAAAGTAAATCTAATTTTAAAATTAAGTTTTTGCTCTATAAAGAGGGCGTTAATAATATGGTTCTCAATAATTCTTTCGAGATGATGTTGATATGTTTATGCCCTTTTCTATTTCTATCAGACTGCTATCCATAACAGTCAACTAACCACCTAGAACATAACTTACTGCTTAGGTCAACGGAGGCCCAGTGTAGATTTCAGCAAACTGGACAATTCATTAAGTATGAATGTCAACCCAAGGAAGCCCACACCTACTACTACTACTACTACTACTACTACTACTACACACACACACACACATACTATATATATATATATATATATATATATATATATATATATATATATATATATATATATATATATATATATATATATATATATATATATATATATATACTTTATATGTATGCATACATATACACACATACACACACATTACATAAGCCTATACATATACAGTACATATACGTATTTGGGTATACACGATCTTACAGTCTGAAAGAATAGAGGATTCTCTAAACCCCACAGCTTAAGGTTAGAAAATAAAAGAATTCATTTTCAGAAAGACAATCCACCTTTCGCTGTTTTTAATTTTTGCAGCAAAAATAATAATAAAATTAATTTTCTTCCCAATTCATCTCTCTTTTTGCCTCCATTCCCCCTTCCCCGCAGGCCCTCCCCCCCCAACTCTCTCTCTCTCTCTCTCTCAATCCACACACGCAGGGACATAATGGAACTCGCTTTTCATGTCCAGATTGTATAGAAATATTCAGTGGTCATTGTTATTCCAGTGAACGCTCTTCCAGGCCAGAGGAGGAAAAAAATATAAACCACAGCTCGTTACAGAGCTAAAGTGTTTCATAACAGAGAGAGAGAAATATGGCATCGCACAGCTGTTGCATCTGCCAATAAGGCTTGGGAAAACTCTTTCAAAGTTACCCACCTACAGATGCAGAGGCAGAGAATATACTGTACGTGCAGGACACGATGAACAACCAAAAGTATCTGAATTCATCGCGTATGAACAACGTACCCTGAGCAAACGCTTTCCGAGATTTCTGTACCAGTGCCACATAATACGATAAGAGCAAATGCTTTAAAATAAATTAGGTAAAAACAAGAGTCTGTGCTTTAGGATTTTTTCTCAAGTTCACGAGTACAAAAGGACTGCAATTTAATTTTCAGGATAAATATCTAGATGGTCATTAGTTCAAGAAAAGTAATAAATTACAGAAATAAAATATCAAATTCTACTGTATTGATTATTAGATTAAAAAATTTTAGACGAATAGTTTCTTAAATGGGACCTGAGACAACACAAATGACCTAAATTCAATATTTTTCCCTCAAGATATTTATGAATCAGTCAATATATAGGAGTAAAGCTATAACTAAACGGAAATATATGTATTCGCAAAAGAAAAAAAAAAATTTAGCCTTTAAATATATTTAAGTCCCAACAAAATTTTATAAGTGTCAGATAAAAAATAGGACACATTAATGACCGTGCCATTTTTCAACTACAAAACTGGAATGAATTCAATATCCGGCAGTGAAACTCTCAGAGGAAATAATTAATGAAAAGCCAAAAATGGGAGCAGTATGTGTCCATTAAAGTTATTTGATTAGCTAACTTATTTTCGGATGAAAAGGCTAACAAAGTCAAGAAGAAAACTTTGTCATAACCCTAAAAGGCTCATCATTTGTACGATTCTCCGATCTATATATATGTATATATATATATATATATATATATATATATATATATATATATATATATATATATATATATATATATATATATATATATATATATATATATATATATATATATATATATATATACACTTTACAAGGGTTGGCCTTAAACAGTAGAGACTTCCGGTTTCTCATAAAGTCTTAGGAATGAGGTTGGCAGCCCCAGGCCCTTTTGCTCTGCTGGTACACAATTATAGATATATATATATATATATATGTGTGTGTGTGTGTGTGTGTGTGTGTGTGTAACTGAGAAGGCAAATTAAGCGAGCAACCCCATGTCTTTCTCCCACCCACCCCCGAAGAAAACAAAGAAAGTAAAGTAAAGAAAGCGGGTGGGGATCTTGATAGAAATGAAAGTTAAAAGAGGAAGGAAGACAGTTCAGTAGTTTGGCAGAAGTGGAAAAGAAACAGTAAACGAATCGTCTAATCCAAGGATTATAGATCAATTGTAAAGACGCCAGGTTCAGCAAATGTATGTTGAATGGAAATGAAAGGAAAAAAGCTGAAGCCGTAGAAATGACCACAGGCAGCAGAGGAAGTTAATGATTGAAAGGGAGGACTGTATACGCAAAGAATGAATGATGAAATTTAGGTGTAAAGCCAAGCACATCGGCACTTCCAGTCATTCAGCACCTCATAGCGAGGAGGAATATTAGACAAAACAAAATTCAAGGAATTATAAAGATCATGTAACAAATAAAATCTGTTGTAAAGATGAATTTCCTTTACAAATGACACTAAGATATTAATATCACAAGCATCGCTGGGTACCTCACTCATGGACCTACCATGCAGTGACAGGGCTTTTTTTCCTCTTGATTAAAGAGTACAGTATAGTCAATTAAAATATATTTACGGATGACCTGCGTACTTCCAGTAAGTAGATTTGTTATAATTATATGCTGCTTCTCCAACTAAGATGATTTGAAATCTGCCATTTCTTCAAGGATGGTCAGTTGGCTTTCAACTCAAGAATATTAGGTATCCCAGCTAGTTTACCATTTACTTCTCAAGGACCATTGTTTCAAATTTCCGTATGGAGCATAATGAAAACTAGTTAAAAGAAAATCTAAATGAAATAATCGGCACTACACCCACCAATCGCTATCAGATCTCTAGAGTTACACAGATACTATATACTCTATTGTTGCAGAGTATTCATGATTACAACAAGACCAATAATTATCCGTTACAATTATACTTCTGAGATGATTTATATCTGCGTATATCCTAATGCTCTCATCACAGTTTCTGTTTAATCATAATTTAGAATTTAGGATAGGGGATTTTGTGATTAATAAGTCCTTCATTATCCTGAAGTTAACAAATCTCCATTATTATTTACAGTAGTCTCTAGTATTTTGCTGCCCATGTAACTACAATATAAATCAGACTATAAAAATCTACTGCTTTTTAAATTATCAATTTGAATTGAAAACTAGTGAAATTTTCCAATACTTATCAGAACTTACAATGGTACATTAGTGACAGGGTTTTTTGAATGATCATGTTCCTAGTGACCTCTAAAAGAAGGAGCCCTTCTTTCAAATCATGTCTTTCTGTGACCTACAACTGAGAAGTCCCATCGAAAATGAAAACAAAGCTATCTTCAGGCATAAATCCAAAACCCAACTCTTTTGTACAGTCATGAATAAACCCACGAAGAAAAAGCATTACAATATATTTTCCAGTCGTTTTTTTTATTCTGAGGGCTCATTCTTCTCCACATCCCTCCAGGCTGGATTTATTGCTATTCGAAATCTCTCAGAGCGAACAAAAGAAGAAATATAAACTTCCATTTCTGATCACACAGTGGTCACATTCACTCAGGGTCTACAACCACACACACGCGCATATGCAAACTGGCTTTCACTCCAAGACAAGGACAATAGAAGGCTGATTTTCTTCAGATATGAGAAAGAATCGTACAATAAGTTCCCTCCAAAGAAAAAGAGGAAGTTTATGATGAAGGGGGAGAAAATGCACGCACGTAAGACTCACAATTCCAATGTGAATAAGATATGAAAATTATGCTGAGAAGTCATAAGGCCTCACCCTTTTGCGTCATCCCGTCCAAGAAGTAGTCTTTTATATAAGTATATACGTATATGTGTATGTATATATATATATATATATATATATATATATATATATATATATATATATATATATATATATATATATATATATTTACGATAACATTAAAAGCTCCTCCAGCATTAAGTTTTACATAGTTAATATCTTCCATTTTTCTTCAAACTTTCCCTTCTTCCTTTGACAAGGGCAGAATTGTTTTGACCTCTAACAGATAGAATAAAACATTCACTTACTTGTAAACAAAAGACAGAGTGCTGAGCGTATTTGCTCTGCCAACGCAGGTTACCACATGCCGTGCGTTGACAATGTGAAAGTTATTATTAAATCAAGCGTATGAAAAAGTAATTTATCAACCAAAACAATTTCTAACTAGCAGAGCTATCAGGTCGTTGATATACGTGACGAAATATAAGTTACTTTACTAAAAAACAACAAGAGTCCCAAAACAACTCCTCTGAGGAACCCAAGACAAGACAGACCTAGGGTCATTCAGAGCCCATCAACATCTGTTCTTCATTGCCAGTCACTTGCAAAATTATGACTGAGATCCCATGAATAATCTCCAGCACTTAAGTTACTGTATAAAGTTTACAAATAAGAGTGTTTTGATTAACCAACTGAAAATTGGCAATAAAAGCAATTTGAGCTGAATTTCGTCTATATTTGCTCAGTCATTTTAAACTGGAACTAAACGGGTTTGAGAGCGTGACGTCAGTATATGAATGTAAAAAAGAGGGGAAGTAATATTACTTATTACACATAAAGCACGAGAATATCTGTTCTGTTGGCACATTTGAAACCGAGGCGGAGTCTCTTGATACTTATAAATCTGTAGATATTTCCAAACTTATACAATTAGTAGGTTAAAATCTAAATTTTTTGAGGCAATAGTTCCTGACGACAAACCTCCGACAAATTGCATTTAATAAACAAAATATACCCGATGAAGAAACTATATATAAATATATGTTATGTACAAACACAACAGCCACTTCTAGGGACAAAATATACCCAACGGACAAACTGAAACTAATGGGCAACACATACCAAATGGACAAACTGTGTCCATTGGGTAAATTTGGTCCATCTTGTTAATTGCGTAAAATTTGTTTATCGGGCGCATTCTGTTCACTAAGCAAATCTATATATTAGTTGCAGTTGGCCATTTGGCTCAGTTTTTACTTTCTTTACATTTTGTCTATTGTCCATTTAGAGGCCTTGCATACAATATTCTCAGTTTTATGTTTCGTGTAAATTCCATCTCCCTACTACTTCCGGATCAAACTTTGAATGAAAACAAAGTTCCAAACATATCATTGGCCCCAAAACCGGCCATGGAATAGATGTCCCATGTGGCAACACTCACAGCAGCATATCCATGATGCCACAGAACATGACAACACAAAGCCGTAATCTATATCTTACGGTTCTCGATATCGTACCTTCCCGGAATATCATACGCGATTTTGCAGTGTGAATATTGGACGACGGGTGTATACTGTAAGACGAAAAGTATAAGTATAGGCCTTGCAAAGGAGCATTACAATGCGTTAAACGCAGAAACAACTACGCAAATGCAGACACACTGTTGTGGCAAACATTACATTACAATTTCATATGGTATATGTTCATCAACAAGACTTACAGATGGAGAGGCGCCTAAGCAAATAATCAATTACTTCAACCCCAACGAATAGCCATCTATAATTTACTGCGACATCGCTGTCATTCAGGAACGACATTATTTTCATGTCCATTCTTTGCAAGTAGGCATTTGCCATCAAGCACACGGATCCCCAATAGTCATATCAAATTCAGTAAAACGCAACAGAGTTGATATTTCCGAACCTACTCCAATAACATAACTCAAAAGAATAAAAATGTACGGAAGATTAACGTCATTTAAATGGAAAACGATACAATTCATCTCTAGTAAGAGCCGTGAACTAAATTCGTTACCCTTAAGGGAATACTTATTTAAACTACTTTTATTGCATTACATCCATCATGTGAATTGGAAGTGAGTCGCAGACAGAACTATAAATGAATGCGCAGCACGTATGCACAAGCAGTCCAACATATATACACACACATATATATATAGCTCCACCGAAGTTTCTAATTTTTCTCACGTGGATTGATGTACATTCTACACATCACATATTAACTTAGGTGGTTTTAAATAAAGCACTGAATAAATATATATATATATATATATATATATATATATATATATATATATATATATATATATATATATAATATGTACATACATATACATTTAAATCACGACAGTTAACATTTGATGTGTATAATGTGCACATCAATCCACGTGAGGACAAATGAATGGAGCTAGTATTCAGAACTCTCTCTCTCTCTCTCTCTCTCTCTCTTCTTCTTCTCTCTCATATATATATATATGGGTTGTATATATATATATATATATATATATATATATATCACATTTATATATATACATACATACACACATACATACATATGTGTATATGTGTGATGTGGCTTGTGTGTAGAGTTTGTGCCAGTGCAGCCATTAATGGGAGGTTGAAGGGAAGAAAGAAACTGTCAGAATTCGTCCGTGGGGTAAACCAATTGGGTAATACCTGGTATTTGGAGTCACTGATGTTTCAAAATGTTAAGAGTGAAATGGCGATGGAGAAGAGACCCTGAAAAGACTGGTGGAAAAAAGTTGAGAAGAAAAAGATGAGGTCAGTGTATCTGGAACAAGGTTATGAGGGAGAATGGAAACTGAAAGAAAAAAAGGTAGATGGTTAGATGAACTGTCTTATGGTTTACGTGGAGCAAGAAGGGATGAAAGTTGTTGGATTTAGCCACTATGGAATTTAATTATGATTTATAAGTATATATATATATTATATTATATATATATATATATATATATATAATATATATATATATATATATATATATATATATATATAATATAATATATATATATATATAATGGTGAATGAATCGTCAAAATGAATTCATTTGATTTAATTTATACGACTGAATTTGAGTCGCGTATGTGTCAGCCGGTATCTATGAAAGCAGAAAAATGAAGGTCAAATACCGAAAGGGTTAAGATTAAAGGGACGGCTGGTATGAAAGGCATCAATCTCCCAGTGAAATTCCTTGAAAAACTCGCCATTAAATTCTAAGATAAATTTCATCATTCAAAAGATTGCAGTTCAATAAAATCTCCTGTTCACCTCGTCGGGATTCTGTACACTAAGGTAAAAGAACAGCAAAATCTAGATAGAAATATTTGTGAAGTGGTGAATATTGTTATTATATAAAACAGTGAAAATTACCACAATTACCAATCAAAACATCATATACTAATAAAGAAAAAAGTAACCAAAGCATGAAAAATGCAACACAAGCATGGAAAATAAGTATTAAAGTCTCTGAATACTTAGGAGAAGAAGGCAAACAATTTTATGCATAAACGAACTGCTAACTGTCAACCTACATTTACCCTTCTCCCGTTAACAGCAAAGACGACATCAGGCCATTACATTGCAGGAATGTCAGCACTTAAAGCGAATGTGTGAGGAAATCGAGTCCGGAACAGATATGATACGCGTCCTGCGCGGAGCTATGACGTTGAAGAATGACATTTCAAAAGAATTTAATTTCCGCGAACCACGTTTGTTGTCCTCTAACTATTGCATTATAACAACATTGTTGTTTTATTAAGGCAATTTGATACTATGGTGGCAACCCTTCTATAGTTATGAAATTGCAACATGTGGGGGGGGGGGTAAATGTATTTTGGGTAATGATAATGCCGCACAGGTTAAAACATACTGTACAGTAACACGATATCTTGCATCCATAATGCAAATAACACGATATCTTGCATACATAATGCAAATAACACGATATCTTGCATACATAATGCAAATAACACGATATCTTGCATACATAATGCAAATAACTATCATACAAACAAGGTGATATTCCTGACTAACCAGAAATATATAAAGTAGGAGAAATACTAAGCTTTGTTCTTTTTTGAGGGTCTTCTGGCTTTTAATAACAAAAAGACACACTCTTATAATCCTCCTGGTTTTAACACAAAGTATGCTATAATGGCACATTACCCTTATGTCATTACTCTTAACACTTTAAAATAATTAGTACAAATGTTTAACACCAAAAAATAAAAATGCTTAAGAATTCTTGGGCAATTCTAAACAGTCGCAGGGATGGTAATCTTACCGAGCAGAACAGGGTACTCGTGAGCTCAAAGACTAAGAATGCTTGCTTTTCTGGAAGGTTTTAATATTTCCTGCAGTTTAAGAGAAAAAGCTCACAGCACTTTACGAGAGAACTTGATTTTGTAGAAGGTTTGAAAGCAGGAAACGTCTACTTGGAGTTCAGCGTTCCCATAGTAAATGGAGTGCTTGCTGGTTCTGAGTCCCTTCAAAATACATGTTTTACAGTTCTCATTCATTAAACAATTTCCCTAAAAATGTCGTGGTTGGAGTGGTAAAACACGTACGAATAATTACGACAACTGAAAAATTTGATCTCAAGTTGGGGAATCACATTCCGCCACAAGAATATTTTTTTTTCTAGAAAACCCGTACCACGCTTCACAGCACCTGATGCAGACATTGCCGTACATCGTGAAGAAAATATAAATGCTCTGTCATGTAAATTCGTGAAGAACACTCTTGACTGGGGAAATTCACAAAATCATAGGCTTTAGTTTTTAAGTACAGCGGTTGAGAGAGAGAGAGAGAGAGAGAGAGAGAGAGAGAGAGAGAGAGAGAGAGAGAGAGAGAGAGAGAGAGAGAGAGATATTCTATAGGCACGGGAAAATATTACATGAACAAGAGAATGAAAGCAACCCCTCTTAGTGGAGAAGCAGAAAATTCTATCTTATTAATTACCAGTGATTCTGTATTGCCGAAAGGCTAACATTGGTTTACATAAAGAGACAATTACCTTGGCCTCAGTTATAGATCAAACATTTTGTCTGTGGCGTGTGTTACTAGGTCCCAAGAAAAGGGACGAACTATATATTAGTGTACATCGTTCTTTTATCCAGGCGGGCGAATGCTGCTGCAAGATAAGGAAGTTTTCATCCACGGAAGTTATTTTTTGGGGGGTCCTATACCTGGAAGTTACTTAGTAATTATTTTATATTCCTACTGATTTTTGGAACGGAGTGTATCAGCTTCACTTGGATGGCGAATTCTTATTATTTTGCGTCGGTTTCTTTCTAAGTTCTCGTCTAATTTTTCCGTCGCTATTCCTCACACTTTCGCTTGCCTGTCTCTCTTTCGTTCGCGATTCCTTCCCTTCGTCAACCCTTGCCTCTCTTCAGATCCCTAATTACCGAATGACATTTATTCTATTTGCAATAAATACGTCTTCGTCGTCATTCCTTTGTTCCGAACAGTCCCCCTCTGTTTTCTAAGAGCTCTTTCAACAAACTTTTTGAACAAAAAACTACTTAAAATACGTTTACTTTCTGTGCAGTTCCTTTCCACTCGTGCAATAAAATATTCACCTGTCTGAACTTCCTCTTTCTTTACCAGTTGCAACTGGACAAATTTAAAGAGGAAAAATAGAACGTTTTCAACGCATAAACGAAAAACAGTGTTTAAAAAATGGCTTAATAGTCTAGGAGGTATGGAGTATTGTTAGCTATGCTGATGAATTTATCATGGAGAAGCTCAGCATTACGGCCGGGAGCGGAGATGATAAGATTACAAGTACTCCAACGCTTTCAGTCAAAGTTACCAGAATGAATGAATATATCATGAAATTTAGGCTATAAAGCCAAGCACCGAGGTTTTTTTTTCAGACATTCAAACTCTTACTATTATGAAAAGATGGAGTTGGAGTGACTGGACAGCAAAGTAAAGAGATCCTTAAAATAAATAAGTTGAAGTACAACGATCCAAAGATGAAACTGGGAGAAACCCCTACGGTGGCACTAAGATCTATAGTTAGAGAGGTTGGACAGAAAAATGAACGAAAGAGAGCAAAAACGAGGCCCACTGTAAAGTTGAAAAATGAAGTACCAGCTAGTACTAGGCCGAAGGGCTACGCAAACACCCTTCAATGAGGTGCACTGACAACATTCCCCTCTCTGTGGACAACTGTTGCTCAAGGCCATTTCTTATCAAGTCAGTGAACCGAAAGCATTAAAGAAGATCTTAGCAGGCATCACCAATCAGAAAATACACTACAGGCCTAGAGCTCATTGCAATACACAAGATTATCAGTCAAACTAACAATTACAAAAGCAGGAAAGAGCGACTACAAAAGGTATCCTGTCCTTTGACCTAGGTAATGAAGATAGCAGAGAGAAGGCGATGGAAATTAAAACGAACGAGCGCAAATGGGCCCTTCCGATGTTTTCTCTTTGGAAAACTGCTTTCAGTTTAAAAGTTCGAGCGAGGTTCATACACAATGCAAAATAGACTCAAACCTTTGAGCGAAATGTGACATTAAAAAGAGACCAGTTTTCAGTTTCAACAGCATTTTCTGATCTACATATGCACATTTTTTGCAGAAAAGTGACGCCCAGCAAGAGTTTGCTTTTTCTTGCCCTTCTATTACCATTCATTCTACTTTTACACCCAGTTATTCGTCGAAATGCATATCAAACTGAGTCTGAAATTCTCTGTTTAATAGTGCTTGTCATCAATAGAACCTTTACGATGTAGAATATGTTAAAACAACAGGGAGGATGAAATGAAGTATTAACATACTATATCAAAACATACTGGGAAATGTAAAAAGCTGTTAAAAATGTTAAAAAGCTGTCTTGAATATACCAAACTTACTTCAAAATGAAAGGTAGTTACCAGAATAATATTTCTGGTGGAGATAAACTTATCCAGCATTCTTTAATACATATGAAAATTCCACCAACTCATAGGACAAGGTCATTCGCCCATGGGGTCATGTTACAATAACACCACAAGAATCTCTGTCACAACACGTAGAACAGTCGCCAAGGAAGACAGCAGTAAATTATTTAACAATTGTTTTTTTTTAAAGGTACACAAAATCAAATACAAATCAGTCAATCCATAACAGTAGTATCTCATTTGAATATGAACCTTGAAGGTGACGACCTTTGCAAGAGCTAAAATGTTTTTATATTCCTTTGACCTTAGTAGTTTTCTGTAAAAACACGTTTTCTTCACAATCCGTTTTTTCCGCGTGTAGTTTGCCTGATAATGCCTTAGAAGTAATAGTATAGATTTTGTACTCCGCTGTTCTACATTCCTCAAGGCCATACTTTCTATTTATGTTACATATCACGATTATATAATATATATACTGTATATATATAAATGTATAAAATATATATATATATTATATATATATATATATATATATATATATATATATATATATATATATATATATATGTATATATATGTGTGTGTGTGTGTGTGTGTGTGTGTGTGTGTTATTTCTATGCACTTTTTCCCTTTTTTAGAAAGTGTGCTAACCTTCTTGTTCTTCATGTCTTTTGAAATGTAGCTTACTATATATATATATAATATATATATATATATATATATATATATATATATATATATATATATATATATATGTCTGTATAAACGCATCCACTAATGTCTGGGAAATGATTTTACATGAAATTTAGGCTGTCAAGCCAAGCACTGGGGCACTTTCGGCCATTGAGCGCAGCAGATAATGAAAAGAGGGAGCTGAGTTATAGTAATTGATCAGCGAGATAAAGATCCAGAAACCGAAGGTAATAACAGACAAAAATCTACAGGTGGAACTGGGAGAAACTCTCATAGTTGCACTAATAAGTAATGGTTAGAGAGGTTAGACAGCAAAAATGAATAAAGGAAGATGGAATGGAGGTAAATAAATGGCTAAAGTGGGTGCAGCTAGGAGCCGAATGGATGCTGTAAACACTTTCAATAATTCCTGCAGTGCACCAAATGAAGCACAATGACGGAACTAACCCCCTGCGGAGATTCTGGGAAGGCGCTTCCTTTCCATTTGCTCTCCTCCCCATCTGTTCCTCTGTCCCTCTTCAGTCATTCAGTAAGATTACCTAGACGGTTGCTCTCTCTCTCTACGACAGCCTAAAAATGAAATCTTATTCAACCACAGAATAGGAATTCATCATGCCTCTGAAATGACCTAAGTTCTTCGTTGGACTGGTCGGTACCGTTCTCGGTAAGCACTCTGCAGGGCCCGCGTTCGAATCTCCGAGCAGCCAGAGAAATTAGAGGAATTTATTTCTGGTGATAGAAATCCATTTCTCAGTATAATGTGGTTCCGGATTACTAGCTGAAGGTCCCGTTGCTAGGTCCCGTTGCTGTAAAATAAGTCTAATCCTTCAGGAGCCCAGCCCTAGCTGTTAATCAGCTCAGTGGTCTTTCTTATAACTTTTCTGAGATGACCTAATACTTCCAGTTTAACATTTTTGAGTCCGAGTACTCAAATTTAAATAAAAATATTCCAATTGTAATCCTGACATGGTTAGATCCATCATATTTTAATGTTTTGACTTGGTGGCCGAACTGATTTCATCTTCAGTGCTATAAATCAACCTCATCTTGAGATTATACATCAACTCTGTCTTAGATTATACATCAATTTTATTCTTGACTTCATATTCTCTTTACCTATTTGAACAAAAATTCTACTCTAATTTAATAACTCTCTCTTCAACATTACTCCAAAAAATTACAAGAGATACAATAACAGTGAAATCCTGATAACCATACAACACTCCTTTCATCCGAAAACAAGCCATGGTTCAGGAAGAGTGCTTTGAAGTGTTTTAATGAAACGTCAATAGTTTGAAAACTCAAGCAACATGATAAGTTACTGACAATACTACATTATGTTCGCTTAACAAGGACTGTTTTAATGCTCCCTACTGAGCTACAATATTCAACAGCAGATAAAAAAAGACCAAAATTTCATTCTGTAGTTTGATACTTACTTTCCATCACAATAAACGCCACAGTTTTGTTATGATAACAGGGCTTTCCTCTTCCATAATGGTACTACGGACTATCAAGATATAATAAAGTACGTCTTTTCCCATAAGGTGTCGCTGTAGAAAGTATACGGGTGCTTTGTGACGCTATCAGGAATCTTGGAAGATACTTTTGCAATTCTCGTTACACTGATTATGGAAAAAAACATGAAGAGAACGATGCTGCACATCACACTTCCACAAGCTTTAATGCACCTACATACAAAAGAAGAAACATGAAACGAACAGAGATAAATACACTTTTGTTAAATATACAGAAAAGCTCTCTCTCTCTCTCTCTCTCTCTCTCTCTCTCTCTCTCTCTCTCTATATATATATATATATATATATATATATATATATATATATATATATATATATATATATACATATGTATATAATTACATATATATATATACATACATATGTATATATATATATATATACATATATATATATATATATATATATATACTGTATATATGTCAAAAATCACGGTAAGTGAAACTAAATATCTAATAATTATGATTATTAGATATACAATAGATAAATAAATAATTATTAAGGGTTTGAGTATCTTCGTAGGGGACAACTCAATCATATGGCTATGGAAGGCCATCGCTCATAGGTTATGACACCCCTGAGTTGACGGGAATGGTAACAGTCACCATCTGGCGGAAGAAAATTAAATTTGACACATATGCCCATATCAGTTAAGCAAACAATTGAAAGGTGTGCGCCAAGCATCCCCAACTAATACCAGAAAAAAAACAACTAGAAGTATTTTATACATATGATTCTTTGATTTCCTTGGATCGAATGTTTTAATTGTGAAGCAATTAAAAGAAAGTGTTTTAGTTTTGAATTTTTAAACTTTTAAATAATGTTCTCATATACTTCAAAATTAAAATATACATTTACTCATGAACTAAAATTCGCCCAATGTTTTCCATTTCAGGAAGAAGGGTTTTCAAGTAAACAGGATTCCATAATAAGCTGTAGGTCCCGTTGCTAAGTAACCAATTGGTTCTTAGCCACGTGAAATAAGTCTAATCATTCGGGCCAACCCTATGGGAACTGTTAATCAGCTCAGTGGTCTGGTAAAACTAAGGTATACTTAACTTTAAGCTAACATCAAATGAGGCTGACGAGTTACCAGTTAAGGAATAGCGAGCTGCTTTGCTAGGAATAACCAAGACCTCGGGTGAAGAGACATAAGCTGTTAAAAAAAAGAACGACTCTGAGTTAGACTTTAATCGTCTTGTCAGTTATCAGCTCTACATGTGATCACAAACCATAAAAGTAAAACAGAGTTTACTGATTCAATGGTCTGAAAGAGACAGATTATAAAAAGAAAAGGTAAACAGATAATTTGAAACGTCATCAGTCACCTTCACTTAATACTCGATCAGCAATTAAACCCTTGTGTTTTGTCATGAATTGATCCTTCTCTGTGATCTGAGTTAAGTACACGTAATCCTTTCTTTAACCATCTGTAAGTAAGCTCTTTTTTTTAATTCTTCATCAATTGAAAACTACATTAAACGCCTCTTTAATCATTCATCGTCCTACATACTGAATTCATTTCCTCCCCTATCCCTCCTTCGGTTCTTCAATAAATGCTGTCTGGAATAAGAACCTTCAGGTCAGAACTCCTTCACATCGTGCGTCTTCTATTCAGGGAAGAAAAATAGCTACACTGAAGCCCCTTTGGAATTTTCTGGGAAATGAATAGACGGGGCTCTTCCACGGCATAAACCATGCATGTGCTACAATTTGATGGTATTACTTCAGGCAGGCTATGCAGTGAATAATTTATCACCATCAAGAGATCGCATAGCCTCAAGGTATATGATCAGCTGGAGAGGAGGAAAGAAGAAAAAGAAACAAAATGCCTCTCAAACTAAATTAATCATATTGGAGAATGACCTTTTACATTATGGGAGTATGGGTAACATTTTTTTTTTATAAGAAACGAGAGAGAGAGAGAGAGAGAGAGAGAGAGAGAAAGAAAGAGAAGAGAGAGAAGAGATCTATGTGTAATTTCGGAACGAGGCCTTAGTAACAAAGAAACAAATAATTTTCATAAAGAGAGAGAGAGAGAGAGAGAGAGAGAGAGAGAGAGAGAGAGAGATAAAAATGACCTTTTGGTAATCTGTTCTGAAATGAGTTAGCTACGGATAAGTGACAGAAAATAACAGATACCTAAAGACAGATACACAGAGTTATGAGCTTTATAACTACATGTAAGGCCACAAAGAAATCATAGGGCCAAAATGAATTGAGACAAAATAAAAATTACCGGTGTATTTTAAGGATGATACACACAAGAGCAAAAGAGTGACTGAATAATGATTTTTGACTGATGTTCTTACATTGATGTCACAGGAGCACTATTTATAGGCATCAATGACAAACAAGACTAAAATATAATAACAAAGGAGACAAACTCTAAGTAAACTTAAATTCATATTTAGAACTGATATTGAGCTATGAAATAGGACGAAGTTATAACACCAAATACATATTCAACCATAATTATAAAATAAAACTGGAAAGAGAAATACTGAAATGAAATAAAAAAAAAGAACAGATAGCCACGATGGAAGTTTCTGGGTATCCCAGGAAGTACAGGCGAAACGGAAAAAATCTTCATTACATAATCATAGAACCCATGGCTTTTGTATCATCGTAAACGAGGCCATTGTGAAAGGTTAATCTCATCTTTTTCCAGGTCTTTATTGTTAGATTTAATGTTATTCGAAAATGTTCTGGCCAAACAATAGGAATAAATAAGAACATTCCCAAGTGCCCACATAGAAATGACATTCAGAGCGAGTTCTAAGAGCAAACCAACCCTCTGTAATTTGTTTTTTAATAAATTCGATGTCATTTAATACTGCGACCACATGGAAGACATTCTTTTGTTAACCTTCAGGGAACAAGTTAATAAAACTCTACAACGTCGTTGTATTCGGAAAGGCAACTGTAAAAACAGATTTTGATAGACTAAATGACTACACAGTATAAGTAACTTTGGTAATTTAAGCTCTTTCTCTCTCTCTCTCTCTCTCTCACACACACACACACACACACACAAACACATGTATGCATAGGTATATGTATGTCAGTGTATACATATATACATATATGTATATATAATATATAATATATAAATGTCTTTTACTGTAATAGAACAGTATATGAAGACAAAAGGCCCATAATACACTGTTTGAACGTTGCTTGAAATATATGGTTGCAACGTTCAAACAGTGTTTTATGGGCCTTTTTATAATATATATATATATATATATATATATATATATATATATATATATATATATATATATATATATATATATATATATATATATATATATATATGTTTTATATCTTTTTATCCTCATATAATATATAAATGTAATACACACACACACATATATATATATATATATATATATATATATATATATATATATATATATATATATATATATATATATATATATATATATATATATATATATATAGGGTACTAGAGCCTCGATGGCTCGGTCGGTAGAGCAGCAGCCTAGGACTTCATAAGAGGTCTGTGGCGCGGGTTCAAATCCGTAGCCGACCGGTCAGAGGGGCGGACACTTTGCTATCCGTGTAGACACCCCGGGATTACGTATGTAATCAACGGATAGGTTTGCTGAAAGCAAATGGGTGTTACAGACTAATACACACATAAACAAAGCCACTCCAACATCTAAAAAACATAACAGACACCTCACACGTCTCGAACTGTCGACCTAACCGCCCAGTTCTCCTCGCTGCTGGGAGAAAGGGAGCTGGGGATTCGGTATGAAACATGCACACATTCGTTACTGGGGTCTAAGCGATGTCAGGCAGGGCAGCCGATCGAGGCAACGGCCTACCCCAACGCCAAATCAAAGTCCTTCAAAAAGAAGGCATCGTGCTTACCCCATATAAAAATGGGAAAAAGCACGTTAAAACGAAAAAAAAAAAAAAAAAAAAAAAAAATATATATATATATATATATATATATATATATATATATATATATATATATATATATATATATATATATATATATATATATATATATATATGGGTACTCAAGGTCCAGGGATTAGGAAGTTTATCTCAACAACGACAGACCGTAGATTTGATTCTCCAACCAAAATACTGGTAGTCAGTCGACTGTGGTGAGTCACACTTAAGTTGACAATAGCATGATCGCCTTCGACGTTTTCCCAAAAGTAGCAGAAAATCAGAAAGGTAACCACTAAAGACAAGCCCTATAAGTTGAAAAGTCGTATGGCGAAAATGTATATATATAGAAATACTCGATGACAGTATCGATAGCGGAATTGTTTCAAATTCACACACAACAAGAGTAAGTCGATAAAAATACTGTGGCTCAATTTGACATTAGTTACAATAAAAATATCGCGGGAGATTTGGTCGTTTAATATGAGGGCGCTCGGCAGTTTGTAGAAACACATAATAAGTCATAACATTCCATTGGAGAATAAAACGCAAACAAACTGGTAGAGATAAAATGTAAAATCAATAGTGTCATCCCCAGGATTTGGTCAGTCGTGTAAATCAAAGAGGATAAATAAGCAATAATTCACCTGAGCAGAAACTCAAAAATTCCATTGCAACAGCGAAAGGACAGCCATCATGCTGCAAGCACGAAGGCAGAATTTTATGAAATAATTTTGAATCTGTGATTGATTTTTCCTAATGATAAGAGAATATTTGGTATGCAAATCCATTTAGTGTTAAACATCGGCAAGATGTGAACATTTCTAAACAAAAGTAATTTAAATGTTAGATTTTAACAAGCCCCTCAAAAAAAAATCAACTGCTTAAATGGCACAGTAAAACTCTTTTTACTTGTAAAAGTTGTCTAAGGAAATACAGATATTATGGTCTTAAATAAATATTCCAAATTATTGAATTTTTTAACACAAAGTCCGCGACTTCAATGTAATACCATATTGAATGACTCAAGAGCTTTGAGAGTTTGAAAGATCACTAATGGAATTACCCTCTAAAGCTCTCAAACTGATTAACTTATCTGGTCAACGAAAAGGTTTGTGAACATCCTTTTTTCTCTTGATGTACTTTTCAGGAAGTTGAAATAAAACAGAATTGATGCAGGTTATAATAAATCATTTAATTTATCATTTCGTGCAAAACAATATTTGAAGCCCACATTCTTTATCTATGTATCTTTCAAGAAGCGGGAACTATTTATGAATCAAAGTTCATTGCACTCATTCCTTTGTCTTCCGATTTGATTCTATTCAAGCAAAACCCTAATGAACAGTCCTGTCTTTCGCCAAATGTCTCAAAACAACTGAATAATAACTGCAATTTGATTTCCAGAAATTGTTGAAAATACCACCTTTAATTCAAGTTTCCAAGAACAGTTGATGACTGCGATGAAATTAGAGACTGGTGTTTACCAAATCAACGTTAATTTGAAACCATATAATCATATTTAGAAAACCATATAAGGAAATTTATAAAGATACGTACGGGAAAATTCGTGTATGGGAACAACCATTATCTATTTGCTCATTTGTGTGCGCAACACCATAAACAATGATCCATGTAAGGTTTGCTATATTTAGGATAATCACCTAAATGTATTCAATCTAATTTTGCACTGTTCAGCCATCTCTGACTGCTCAAGGTGGAAAATATAACACAAATATAAAATTGGACACTAGTGGACAACCCACTATAAAACTAAGGAGCGCGTTGCATACCTTACACTTACGCAACTGTCGTAGGTCGCAATCAGGTTGAAGAAGGTCATACCGCTAAGATTCTCAAGTCAAAGTAGACTATATGCAGAGAAACAGAAGGTTCACACCTTGGGGGCCAATCTCTCTATGGGAAGAGATGTACTGGTTAATACACACACATTATATATATACTGTGTATATGTTATATATATATACATATATATATATGTATATGTATATATATATATATATATACTATATATAGAGAGAGAGAGAGAGAGAGAGAGAGAGAGAGAGAGAGATAAATTTCGTTGAAACGCTGATTAATTAGAAACTATCTTTGACACGGCACAACAGGTCTATCGAAACTTATAAGAGAGCAATGATTAGATCCCTCTGGGTTCCAGTATGGAATGAACAGAGAAGGCTTGCCAGAGCATTCTTACTCCATGGGTATCATACTCTGACACCGAAGCACCCGAGTCATCTGTTTTTTTTTTTTATTGTAATTAGGGGTAACCTTCACCATTATTTTCATCATTTAGGAAAGTGGTGTCGTTTCCTGTACTCCACGGTAATTAACCCTATCTTTGCAATTGTTTCGCTTTGGCCTTTTAATTAAACTCAGCTTCGGTATTAAATCTTATTAGAAGTTTTAATTAAACTATTAATCAAGCATTTTTCTATAACTGTACCTCCCGGTTGAGTCTATTCCTGTTAGTAATAAGTTTTAACTAACGTTTTGAACCTGCGCATCGGGTTTTCAGTTTTCAATTGATAACAACTGGAGAAAAAAATTACTTATTATTTAATTAAGTAAGACGTTTACCCTTTCCATCATCAAGTCTTTATTCTAAAAAGTTATAAGCATTTACTTTGCCCAAAGTACCATAAGACCAAGTAAGAAAAGACGTACCACAAGTATAGTAAATAAATAATTTCAATTGCACATAAAAATACAAATAGCCTGAAATAGTTCAACGTTCGTGTTGTTAATAATGGAACTTTACGTACTGAGCTAGTAAGGGGCTATAAAAAAAGAAACAAAATAAACAACAAAGAAAGTGGAGCACTACAACAAAGTTGAGAACTTGCGGGAGTGGAAACGAAAATAAAACAACCTAAACTGATTGAGTTTCAAAGCATCTTGGACTGCCTAAATTGAGTTAAACCCAAAATGCAAATATCTGAATTCCATCCAATAAACCCAACCCCGAAGAAACACTGAGATGTTCGTCTTCCAAGCAAAATTATCCTGATTATAAAGGGGACTTAATGGTCATTTCATGACAACCATTTCAAAAGTGATTCCCTGTAATATCAAGCGTTTTTATTTGAGATTATAACTTAATCTGTACATGTCCCCAACCGGCTCCCAACCACCTACTTCCTAAGAACATTTGATCAGATAAAAATCTGAAGAAGACACCATTATGGTGGATAACTAAGACAAATTTCTCCTAATGAGATGTTTGTGAACCACGAATGACTGGGCATGAAGCCATTTTCAGTGAGAGGGCCATGGTCACAAGGTCAGTAACTTTGGTGTCACCTGAAAGATCTACAAAGTGTAGAAGGCCTGCCAAATACTTAGTCTCTTTCTCTTGTTGTCCTAAGGTTATGACCCAGGTTAAAGGCTGTGTGCAGGCAGCTAGGCAAACAGTGAGACGAGCGATCACAATGACGGGCAAGGTGACACAAATGGATGGACTAAAAGGGGGAAAATACAGTCCCCGACTTTGACTAAAGAAGAATGAAAAAGTCACAGTAATGAAAACAATAAGTAAAGAAGCAAAAGACTGGTAAGTCTTCCATTGGAAACCTTGTTGATCAAGGAGTGCTGAGACTGAAATTTGGGAAAACACCCTTCTGACTTATCGTCACAAGCTTATTCCCCTAACGCGACTTTTATTGGTCCGTGCGAGAGCTCATAAGAATTATTCTTTAAAATGGCAGTCCATTCGATACCAATCAGGCTTTTCAAATGATGCACTAAATAGATCACACTTTCCAACCTAGTACTAATGGTTAAAACGACAGCGACAGGTGTCACCCAGAGGAGACCAATTCCCTCAGTGGAAGAGACTTCCATTCAAGTGCCAAATACCACAACTTGGTTTTCCAATTCGTATACGGAAACCGAAGTTAAGGGAAAGTATTTGAAGACCAAGGGTCATGAGAACTGATCTCTTTCATTCATCATCATCATTACTATTATTAGTATATTTCAAAGTCAACAGAGTTCTTGGAAGCAAGTCTAAAAGGCTGATGATTTGCAAACAAGTTTCCATGGAAAAAGAATGCTTTTTTGTGAAAGGAAAAGAGAGAGAGAGAGAGAGGAAAAGAACAATCAAATTAGGGCAAATTACAAAAGAATAAATCCCGTTGAATTCACGAGCGCAACTAACGTGTGAATCAGCATTTCCTACAATTAGAGTGCGGTAGTTGGGTACGCGGGTGATAATTTCATCAGCAACTTTATACCAAAATGTTTAGTAGTGACCCCTCATAATTTCATGCGCCATGAAGCTAAAACTCTGGTAACTTTTCTTTCAAGAAACGAATTCCACAACTGGGCGGAGTGTAATGACTTCACCAAATACAATTTCCTCTGGACGGCCATTAGTCCTGCGGTACAGTAACTGACTTAATACAAAGGTAACTTCATTGTTGAATATTTAACTTTAGAGTATTTGTGTATAATGCTCAGTGTGTATGGCTGATTTGAACCATTAAATAATTATTTGTGACAAGATATTTGAAAGAATAAAATACTTCCCCTTTAGTCGCTAAAAATGGAATTCATCAGCTTCCGTAATTGGCAATGAAAGTTAAAAATAAACAGAAAAAGAGGATATTAAGAGGATATTGCCGCAAAATAAAGCACTCAATTTATATCAACGAAAACGTGCAAAAATCCTTGTCGCCAATAATATATATGAATAAAAAGTAATAAATGAATAAAAATACGAGGAAAAGGGTGGCAACAGTTAAATGAGCAGCAAGAACGCGATTATGTCCGTAATTGCACTGTTTTAACGAGTTAAAATTGAATAACCACCAGAAACTAATTAACTCACATAGGGAAAATAAAGCTTAAGGCCCAGTGCTTTTTTTCATGACTAGTACACACACTCACACACAAAGAGAAATTCCTCTATGTTCTAACAGAAATTATAGAATTAAATGTACTTTAGTACTACTGTATATAAAGAGGGCTGGAGTTTTCTTCTTAATTATCCCCTATTTTTCCTTTGACCTTTTACGTAAAAACGTTCTACGTAGGCAATTCATCAACGGAGAGTAGAGCAGTGGTCAAGATGAACGGTAACTTACAAAACTGAGCATACTCCTGGCTATGCTGGAACACCGAAATGAATCAGATTAAAATGAATATTGGAAAATAAAAGCAGGTTGGGGTGTTAATACTTTCCCAATGTCACAAGCCAATTTAGGATTTTATTTTCGTTTGCGAACACGTAATTATACACATCAGTTTTAAGGGTAGCTTTCATATGTTTCTTTTCGCCCACAAACATTCACAGATTCATATTAACAGCTCAAATCTCTTGTTTTATGTAACCTGTTGCTTACATAGAAGGCAATATCATTTAATTAACTTATAAATCTGTTCTAGCGGACGAAGAATTTTTTTGTCTCACTGCTCTTGGTTTCGCAATTAATGACGCATCTGGAGAGAACTTTACCTTAGTTAATTAAACGCTTTCCACTTGTAATAAAGAAAGAAACAGAAGAAAATGTACCATTTTAGGTTGGTGCCTGCGTGACAGAAATCAGCATGCAACACTACGGCATACTACCTTTTGCACATTACTAATCATATAAGGTTAAAATAGGAGCCAGGATGCATTTATCTTTTTTACATAAATTTAAGCAATTATTTCGGTTCATTATCAATCAAATTTATGTATATTTAGTTACACCTGATAAATTTGGATTTAGCGTTGTTTGCTTATCTCTTTTTCAGTTAAATTCCAGTAATGCTGTTGTAATGGAAAATCCCATCATGTAAATGATGAAAACATGAATGCCACGACAGCATTCTCATTAAAATTCACAGTAATACACTTATATTTGACTCTAATCAGTGCTGTTATGAGCAGCGACATAGAGAGAGAGAGAGAGAGAGAGAGAGAGAGAGAGAGAGAGACTAATTCTGAAACGCAGAATCAAATACATGTTCCTGAAAGAGGAAATGAAGCAGTCAGCGCGCCAACTGGGAAAACGAACAAACGCACAAACAAAGATGCGTTCCGAACTGTCCAATATTTTCCTTCGCTCTCTCAGGTAACACACTACACTCATTATTCAGCGTCCTAAAACCGACCATGATACTCCTCTGCCATACATAAATCCATGTTACCCTCTCACCCCTTTTAACATGAACCGAATAAAAGCCCCAAAATATCAGCTTCCTCCAACCCTGGCACGTGCAGTATAATAATGCAAACCCGGAAAATGATCCCGGTGGAGGAATGGGTTGAGGGAATGGGGTGAGGAGGGCAGTGTACCCTCGGGAACCCACAGTCTGGATTTAAATGTCTCAAAATGGGATTGCAGATCCCATTAGAGTTCGCGTTCCCCACTGCTCATCAACCCTTCTCGAAAACTGAAAACTGTTTCATGTTACTAACTCGGTGGTATGTTGTTTTCTGCTTCTCTTGCCATGATCAATACGGGTTTATCCGTCACTTGGTAATAATTTTTTTTTTTTTAATCACTATGTCCTTTACAAAGTTTGGAACGCCTTTTGCAAAGGCCGACCTGGTCTACTTCCAGTACTTCACCTTTAGAGTAAAAAATCCGCGCTGAAACTTGACGTTTCCCAAGAAATCGCAATCAGTTGTCATACAAAGGGCATGAAGTACATATAATGTGTTTTCTACAACCATATAAAATTTAACCTTCTTACTGCCAGATGTCACTTGATTTTAGAGTTGTTACGGTGGCGGAAAACGAA
>NC_089795.1:63674484-63729484 GCF_040412425.1 Macrobrachium rosenbergii
GGTTGCCAAAGAAAATTATGGTTCTCATCGAAAATGGAATCTTGGCAGCTTCGAGTGTTCAAGTATTTATCCGTGTCATATTATCAGAAGGGAGCTATATACAACAAACGACAACCACTCGAGCGCTTTCCCTTTCATCGCACTTTCCGTAATTCTTGTGAAAAATTTCTCCCTATAAATATGGAAACCATCACAACAGATGGTTTTCCAGCGGCCAAATCGCGAACGATAAACGCGACCAAAGTGCCGAGAGATGCGCTGATCCAGAACCATTATAGCTCTTTGGCGGTGTCATTTATTATCATAATAACCCTATTCCACTTTGCCTGGCGAACGCTGCTACGCATGAACATGTATACAATACTATCTTCTCTACGGTAACTATACAGTCTCATGAATTTGATTTTTTGATAAGAAATTCATGTGAGGTCATTAGAGTCAACATTCGTTCTATTTCTAAAATTGTTCCGTTCCAACGATGAAAGTAATTAATCAACCAAGAAGATGGAATTTAGTGCAATCAACTGTCGGTCAATATGTGCAAATGATATGGATATTTTTCACTCACGAAGGGATTGGGAGATCAAATGAACTTTAAATTGTTTTATATAAAGTCATTCTTGGATTTCCAACAAAAGGGTAATGATGTGACAAAGGGAAATAGCAGTAAAATTCTTAATACTTCCCAGAGAAAACAGAAAGTCATAAAAGCAGCAAATGCTGATACATCAACAGATAAGTTATTTATAATAAAACAGTCAAAGTACAATATCAGAAATTCTCTGGGGCAAAATTTATAAATTCGTGTCAGATGACTGATAGCAAAGGAGTGGCTTCATTTGTCAAAGAGAAAAAAATGGCATCAATTCACTCTGAAGCTCAAGGAATTTTCAGCACAATGGAACGGTGAAGAAAAGGGGAAGTGTTATATTACACGGAAGGCACGATAATGGGAAGCTACGAATTCAAGAAGGGTAGAGAGATGAGTATACTAACATTTGAGAGAGAGAGAGAGAGAGAGAGAGAGAGAGAGAGAGAGAGGGGGGGGGGGGGGCAGGCGTTACAAGCAACAAGTGGTCGATTAGACCATTTGAGAGCTCCCAAGATGAAAGTCGTAGAACTTCATTTAAATGTCATATAACCTTCAAAGTACCAGCTCCATAGCGACTGAAGGAAAGAAAATTTCATTTACTATTAAGAATTTTACCGGCAGGCTTCCGTATGGGGTCTTTTTCCCAACAAAATCTCATACAAAACTTTTGCATATGAGAGAGAAGAGAGAGAGAGAGAGAGAGAGAGAGAGAGAGAGAGAGAGAGAGAGATTCTAAGAATGGAACGATTTTATTCACATGGAAGAGTTCTATCAATTTTAAGTCACAAACAATTGGCTGTCATCTTTACGACAACTGAGATTGCCAGAGAGGACACCAGCTTCATGCGCGTCCAGAAATACACGTCTTTTCAAGATATCCTAAAAGCTATATTTAGTTTCACAGAAAGATATTCTATATTTTGGCGTCTCTCTCTCTCTCTCTCTCTCTCTCTCTCTCTCTCTTAACTCGGGCAAAAACAAGCAATCCCTTACTTTTTACATCTCGAAATGATACTTTTTTTTTTTTAAGCTGTACTGCATTTAATTTGTTACTGATTATATACGAGAAAATGGCGTTTTCAGTTCTAATACTCATTCCATGATAAAGAACACTTGTGTTTCACATGCTGTGATTTTAAATTCGTAACCAGTTCATTAATATAGATTAGGTCGATGATTTGATTGTATACTCGAGAGAAAATTTTTCAAATCCAGCGAAGAAAAGATTTTTAAGTCCATATTCACTGGTTTAAAAGTTTTCAAAAAGTTTGTGAAAAATATTTTCATTCTACCGTCTTAAATGGGTGCAAGTTTTTGTCTATGGACAAATCAGGCAACGTTACCCTAAATTCTGACTTAGGGAAAGTGCGTGGTACTTGTCAAAAGTTTTTAAAAATCACTGCACACTAACAGAAAGCCTCTGATTTTGGCCGAAGGCTTATATGGGGACTACTTTCGAAGAGGTCTGTGAGTCCTTTCACCTAGTAGTTCTTAGATCTGAATTAAGGCTTATGGGTATAGACTGACTCTTAGTTTCGTATCCCTTTCCGGTTTTTTACAAATAGGATATACAGTACAAGCCTGTATCTGCTGGCCGCATAGGCGAGCGCAGGGATGACAATTCAATAACAAGGTTGGGAATTCCCCCCAGTTATCTGTAGTGATTATACAATGACCTAAAGTAGTCTAGAAAATGAAAGCGCAATATCTGGAGATGAGGCCACCTTTCAAGCAATTGCCCACTACACTAATATGAACAGTACATATGAATAGTAAATCTGAATAGTATGTTTTGTGAATCTTTCGAATATGGATATTGGTACGTTTATGATGTGAGATGCCGGGCATAAAATAAATCAATGGTCGAAGGAATTATATCATTATTCAAAATTAGCATCTTGTGGCACCTTTAGCCTCCCTGTCAGCTAGTTCGTTTCCTTATATTCCTGCAAGACCAGGAATCCAACAAACCGAATAGCTTTGTGTCCGACAAAGAGTTGCTTTTTGAATCAGTGGGTGGAAACGGTTAAACGTTTTCAGTGTTGCTACACACTTCTCGAGTCACTATGAACACCAAAAGATCTGGATTTTATTTTTTGCATATCACCTACTACTTCCTATCAAAAATCCTATTGGAATATATATATATATATATATATATATATATATATATATATATATATATATATATGCATATATATTATATAAATATATATATAAGACTAAAAAATGTCATTAAACACCCAAAGCATTTTATTATTCCAGAGAAAATACTATCATAAGCAAAAAAAATCACATCTTACGCTCACACGTGTGTGTGTATGTGTTTATATGTACGTGTGCATATATATACATATATATGTATATATACATACACATACATGTATGTATATATATATATATATATATATATATATATATATATATATATATATATATATATATATATATATATATATATCTTACGTGTGCGCGCGTAAGATGTGATTTTGGTCGCGTATGAGAGTATTTTCTTTGAAATAATAAAATGCTTTGGGTGTTTAATGACATACTTTTTAGTCTTTACAGTTATTGACATCATGAAGTAAACAAACAGTGTTGATCTGACCTTTTTACTCTCCACACTTCCCCCTATATCTTTATTTGTTCGCATTTCATTCTTTTTATCGTCGACTCTCTCATTCTAGTCATTTTCGTCAACCTCTAGCAAAAGAGTACGTGCTCCACTCTCTTCTAAACGACTTACAAATTACCGTATATTCACTTAAGCAGAATTTATTACGTGTTTTTCATGATTAAGCGCCCTTCATCACCTACCATAAACTCTCATCCTCATTCAATATCAGCAATATTTCCCCAGGGTAATTCTGTTGTTTCTGTTCATAATACCTAAATCAAAGTTATGGGGTCTTCCATTGTTGGTAATTAACGAGTAATTATCTTATGAATGGAAGACCGATAAAGTTTTTATTTGACCGTATTCAGTGCTCCTTAAATAAACAATAAGTCTTAACTTTAGGAAGCAGAGAGAGAGAGAGAGAGAGAGAGAGAGAGAGAGAGAGAGAGATTGACTTCAGAGAATGGCGAGGGAGAGAATGACAATTTTTAGGATAAGATAACTTTACGAAAGCGAGAAGGGAGAAGGAGGTAGAGAATGTTGGGTTGGAAATTCATGTGATAAGAGTATTCCCTTAGATAAGACATACGTGATCATTTACCCCAGGCCCGCTTCTATCACCTTTGCCTTACAAAGTTATATTAATGCAAAAAAATCTGTCTTGGAAGACCTTGAACTTAAGCAAAGGTTTACATTTGTATGGGAGCATCAAAGTGAGGCTGGCTTGATGCTGAGCCTGACTTCAAAAATTTAAACACAATGTCACGAAGGCACGGAGAGTTATTAGTAAAAAAGACAAAAATATTCGTGACCTTGAACTTGTCCGTAAGACGACGCCGGGTTAAGAACAAATTACGTCTAACTTGATACTGAAACAACACAACAAATATAATGCAAAATATGAATACAAGTGAAATCATCATGAAAAACTACAAAATCTATATAGAACCAGACAGGCGACAAGATGGATGGATCAACAGGTGACTTTTATATGCTGAACCCTAGTAAATATGAAATTTGTGGACGGACATCGATTACAACAGGGCATCGGCAAAATTTGCGAGTCTCTCATAAAATTAAGATTACAGGCAAGATAAACGTCGATCAAGTATTTAGCTGACCTTTGTTAGTGTGATGTGATCCGAGATATCTGTTTAATAATTCAACACGAAACCAAATATTTCAACACGAGACCAGCAAGTCAGAAAAAGGCAGCAAGGAAAGCATATTGAATGTTAAAAAGAAATAGAATAATCTGATAAAGAGACATAAAATTTTGTAAAAAATTTTACTTAAACTATATGCAAATACAGTGCGCTAGCTTACACCCTCACAAGGACATAATTATAAGCACCAGTTGTCTGTATGTTTGTAACAAGAAATAATATTGACGTCAGCGATAGAATAAAAACGTACAAATACAGGAATACAGCCAAGAAAATTACAATTGTCGACTTAAATATAAACCTAAGAACAAATATACAGCTACAATTATATAGTCCTGTTCTTTCTTGTTCTTTCTTGCAATCTATTTTACTGTATGACTTTAGTAAATATCTATTTTTTCGGCAAGAAAAAAATTTCCACAAGATTTTTAACGCTATTACAGCCATACAATAATAATTAGCAGTATATTACTAAAAGATGTATACCCAAAACGAATGATAGCGAGACGTAACTTCTGTGGACTTGTGCTGATGTCATAAGGAGACTGGGATTCCATGTAAGTGTAAGAGAGAATTGAAATTTCCTCTACATAAACCTGATTTTGTTCTATTTTTCAGAATAGCATTATATTTCAATTGCCACTCAACAAAACATAATTTGCGTTTGCATATATTATACTGTATATACTGTATATATGGAGCACACAGCAGTGTACTAGATTATATGAAATATTACAGAATCTGCAATACCTAATATTTCAGTGAAAAAGGCACGGTCAGAATTCCATGCCTTGGCCACACCACAATTTTTTAAAGGACATGAACAAACATGTGAAAGCGAAGTCAAGCAGACCTATTAAAAGAATGCTTATCTACTCTAAAAATGACCGAACACAGATAGTTTCTCTGCAGCGAGCGGACATCAAGCTTCTCACAGTAAAGAAGTTTTATTTAGGAAATTTACTGAAGTTTCATTTAGGAAAATGGGGGAACCATGGGAGCTTAATACAGACAATTTTTTAATGAATAACAAAACTGGTCACACTATCTAACCCTTCTGTTCTTTAATATGTTAACATCTTTGTAATTGTATCCGCTCCGTAATCACGAATGATAAGGCGTGAATTTTGTTAAGGGAACTCAAGATACAAATTGTTTCTTGGGGAACTGAACACGTAACTTTATTCCACTTACCATTAAATGGCAAACATTCGAAGTTCCCTTCACGTGTTTACTTTAGAAAATGGAACAAACGTAACATGAATCAGCTTTGTTAGTTTGCTTCAGGAAGCTGCGTTACCTTTACCAGACTTAATCAAATGTAAGCAATGCAGGTTGTCACATAAAGCGTTGTATGAAAATAGGCAGCTTGGATAACGATCCCCTGCTCTTTATATGTTGGCCTTCTGACAACTTCCATTCGAAATAACGTAGGCAAAACTAGCTGCGAAAATAGCCATACGGCCAAGGCTGAAACAGACATGACGTAATTGGCATATATCGCCTTAATATATATATTTCATTATTTTATTTGTTCAATGAAAAACGTGAATAACAACTGAATAATATTTTTCGTACGCCATGGAATATCTGGTTAAGTTTGGCAGTAAATTATACGGTGCTGTGTGACAGGAAAGGGCGTGGTCGCAACCCAATAAAGAAACGTTTGCTTATATTCCTGAACCTACGGGATAAATTTTACGAACGTAAAAATATCGAGCTGATTGCTAAACTAACAATCAGTGCATTATTGTAAATAAGTGTAGCAACAGTTTCCACTGTTTTAGATATATTACGGACAACGAGAATAGAAAGATATTTTTTTTTCATACATCTACTATTATTATCCAGGTAAGAAAAGCAAGGGAAAAAAAGGCCATATTTCGTTCTTAGTGTACTAATAATAAGTTTCCGTTAAAAGTTCTTATGTTACAGTAAATGAACAAAATAATGATAATTATAGTTTCAAAAATCCAGTACCATGAATGGTCAAATGAAATTTAAGGCTTAAAGAAGTGAATACTGAACACCATTAAACCTGACAAATTGTATGAACTTTAATTCAACTTCTCTAATGTTAACGAGTCATTTTGATGACCTTAACAATCATTATTCAAGCACAGAGAGCTAGCAGTGCCCTGCAACCGCCCAAATATTTTCGTCAAGACTTTTGAAGGAAGGGGTCAAGCAGAAAATGAAGAACTATGAATAGAACTTGCTTTTAAACAATTTTTTTTCTTCTTTGGCACTTGCAGTTATATTATCATTCCACCTGTAAACATGATGGTAAATGAAAGAATGAATAAAGAGACCTACTAGCAGACCCACTCTTGGGTTTCTCAGAGGATTCTCCGCCTTCTAATATTTCTTGTATTCAAATAATTCTTCTCTATATATATCACTTCTTTATTAATTCGAACGCTACATAATATATTCCCAGCGTATTTTGCTTACTGTAAATCCTTCCATTGGTAAACGTGCTTAACCTATCGACACACATATATGACTGTAAAGCATATTAAATATTGATGGTAACTACAAAGTAATGAATTTTGTCCTTTCAGATGAAGGAATAATTTATGGACTTCATAGGACTGGTGATGGCAACGCTAGAGAATTTTTTATGGAAACCTTCGTTACAAGAAGTATGTTCTTAGGGGAAGCAACTCTCGTGAATGATTGAGTTTTACAGAAAAATGGCGGTGCTAAAATAGCTCGAGTAAATATCGTTGGTCATCAGCTATAAATTTCACAAAGAATTCCAAAAAAATCAGCAATAGGATTGGATGCTGTCGTCTTAGAGGTTTAGTAGAATTAATAAACATCAGAACAACGACTGACTCTTCTTTGAGGTCCACCCACTTTCAATAATTTTCAGACATCAGCTATAAAACACTTGATCATCCAGCTTTATATTTATAAAAGAAAAACGCGCTTAGGTTTATATCCTATTCTCAAGTTCCCTAGCTCAGCAGATTTAGCAAAGTGATGCAAGATTAATAAGAGAGGAAAAAGCAATCATTTTCCTTCTGTTTCAATGATGCTTCAACGTATATTAGAAGAGGAAAAGCAGAACATTCATTACATTATATATATATATATATATATATATATATATATATATATATATATATATGTATATATATATATACATATACACACACACACACATATATATATATATATATATATATATATATATATATATATATATATATATATATATATATATATATATATATATATATATATATATATATATATATATATATATATTTCGAAGAAATGCTATTTATGATTCTAGCAAACACTAAGGGTGTGGAAGAAGTAATTAAGTAAAAAGAGAATGAACTGAAGAACAGAACACAGATGACACGATATTTCACACATCTTGAAATTTAAGAGTTTCTTGAGAAACTTTTGTACCCGAGTCGTTATCTCTTGGTAAAAAGGTTATTACGCAAAATTAACCACAGTTGAAGGATGCATCACATAACCATACATCAGCTGTTAATGGGATGCGATGGAAATGAAGAACATTATAGCTGCTGCACTTTCCGTAGTTCGAAATGGCGTCACAACAGTAAGAAGGCCCTTCTAAAGGTAATTAAAAGATTCGGGGGTGGGGGTAGGCGAAGGAAAACGGGTGAATCTATTTTCATAAAAAAAAACAAAGAAAAAGTCTGTAACCTTTCAAAATTTAGATGCAACTGGCAGCTCCTATTCATACTTCTCTTAAACCCAGTTTTTATTATGAAGCCGAAGGAAAACATAGAAGTACACCAGATAGAAAAACATTACTCAAGGTTTTAAAGCCTTAAAAGCCGGAACGATAATGAAGACGTTACGATACCGAAACAAAATCGCTACATGTGATCTCTCCATTCAGATATATCGGAAGAGGAGAGCTGGTAATAATTAATGAGCCTGTTTACCAAATATCAAGAACACACTATTTCTTCGTTCCTTTTTCTGAATAAGAAATTCTCTTTCCTTATCAGAGATATTAGCCAGGTATTACAGAAAAGGCTGCCGTTTCGAAATCTCTGAGGAATAATTCATATTCTAATGGAGGAGGCATTGATGGTATTTTCTAACGTTGAAGGATAATGAGCCTTGCATCCTATACCAAAGAACTACAACGCTTTATTATTAATAACAATGCCTTCCAATCGCATTTGGTTTGCAAGAGTATATGCTACGTGAATATACAGTAAACATTTGCTACATACATGTTTATGTATGATATACACGCGCACACCTGTCAACCAGGTAATACTGTTATTTTACTTAGTTTTTATATTTCGATTGTAGTCTCACCATGATGCATGTACTGAAAGAAACATGGAAATACTAGTGAAATTATGCTCCCGAATCTTCTAGAGCTTTTTTTCACTCGCAGATAAAACCTAAACTTACTCATCAATATGGCAATGTTTTAGAAACAAAATCCGGTACTTTATATATAAACTTTCTATTATTACTTGGCTTTCAAGGTTGGCTTTATTTTAACAGATGAAGTAAAATTCTTGCTATTGTGATAATATCATATGACACTTTCCTTTTTCCAGAATAAATCCCAAATCCCAAAACGTTCCTGTTTATGAAAGTGCTACACAAACAAATATTTAATTACTGTAAACTTATCTTGAATATACAATGCACGTGTTGTGGATTAGATATACAAGAATGACGGCAAACTCTCAAAACATATCTTCCAGTGTAACTCAACTTCATCCATAAACTTGCACAAGTCTTTAAAACTGAACTAAAAGAGGTTATATCTTTGTTTACCAGAATTATGCCTGGCATCAGCATATAATCATTTTCCTATTATTTGGTTAATGGCACAGATTAGGCGAAAAACTGCTACCAATCAATAAAGGGAAAGAGAAAAGGCACTAGAAGTAACTTTTAATATGGGTTTACTGAAAAACAAAAAGAAATGCTGAGAATACTACTGTCAAAAAGGAAATTACCTCTATAATGAATAAAAATTTGTGTCCAAAATTATCCAAAATTTAATACACTCTATCAAAACCATATTTTAGATAAGGTTCGTCTCGAGTTATTAATGTACTGTACAAAAAATTACAACGAAAGGGCGAAACTTAAGGATCCAAGTGCGGATAAGAAATTGCCAACAATCGAGTATACTTTGGTCTAGATGGCCTACGTGTTTAGATGATTATAAGATCGTTAAATGTCAAAAATTCATAACTTACAGGAAGACTGAGAGTGCATTTCTAATCCCTAACTGGTATGATGGGTGATCATATCGCTTGACCAATACTGTATGTTTGAAGCCTTGAGAAAGGTAAAAATACTGATGTACAGAATATGAACCTGGAAGTGATAGCAGCATACAGCGCAGAAACTCTCAAGATTAGAAACAAAGTACGTTCTGTAGCATAATAGCGACCTGACGAAGTAAATTCAAAATGAGTATAATAGCTAGGTCAAAGATTATATGGAAAACAGTATCCAACTCCATCAAGAAAAATGGCATGTTGAATACCTACTAACAAATAAAAGAAACTCCATATTAAAGTGGATAAACTTTAAATAAATCTAAAAGAGCTTCACAAAGCGGAAAGGATGCAGCTTCCATTGAGAACACTCAGTTTCCCAAAGTGGAAACAGCAATTCCAAGGCATGCCACTGTTCATCTTTGAGCATAAATGCATACTGGTATGAGATGTTAGACTACAAATATCTAAAACATTACTGGGAAAGGTTACTCAACTGACTAAAAGTAGACTGGCCCTATAGAGGAAGAACATTTCCATTACATCGCTGTTTTTTTTTTCATCAGCAGAAAATAGCAGCTCTGGGCAAGAACAGTTTATGGATGGGTGACTATCTAGTGTCGAAATATTATCGACATCGAAGGACAGGTGTGGGACTAGTAATATATTTCCAGTAATCTAAAGCTCAGAAATGAAAGGCTGACACTTTCTGGAAACTGACCAAAAAATCTTAAGCTTTACTATTTGCACGGATGGCCACCGAAGAATAACAGGGTGACAGCAACATTTTCGATACACCACTAGTCCATTGACAAGTTAAATCAAGCGACATCAGGTCTGGTCAGAACTGGATGGTGAGCAGCAATGAAAGTCAGAAACTGTTGGCATTCACAACTTTGTGAAAATGTGGGAGCATGAACTCTTCTGGGTTAGCCACATCATCCTAAAGACCACTTCATAGAAGAGTATAATACTTTCAACCACACACACACACACACACACACACACACACACAAACATACACATGCCTGTTTTAATTAGCTTGTACTGACTGCTGGATAAGTTTCTTTTTGGAACTTAAGATGATTTTCTGCCAATAGAAAATAATTAACAACGGGAACTCAAACAGACGAAGTAGGCTATTATCATTTCTGAACGTCTCTGCCTACTTCACTGCTTATTTCAATTCTATTCGACAAATTATAAGAAGCAAAAAGTAAACAAAATTTACCTCGGAAAACAATATGGGTCTTAAAAAACCAGAATAAAAGTGATATACATTATACAATAATTTGTTTTATCTCAGAACAGAAATATATGAACAAATGAGATTTTTACAGAAAAAAAAATGATCTGAGACATGTTTTAAGTTCACGAATGACTACAATCGGCATTCGCACGAAAACGGATTTCCTACTTTTCCTTCGTGGGTAACTGAGGCTCCCAACTTCCTCTCCTTTCAATTAGCTCTGATTGATTGACGAGAGTATCTGCGCCGCCATTTGCGGCTGCCGGGTTATCTCGGGTGCCACATTTAGTCGTCTTACATTACGTGAGTTCTGACCTCGCAACAACTGTTCTCAGATCTAAGGCTGTGCCATAACCTCTGTCTCGCAGACTTTCACAGACCTGACTGAACTTCCTTGCGGAAAATCCACTCAAATACACTTTCCTATATCTACTTATGCACATAACTTCTTTTTGTAAATTACAAATTATATGCATCTAAATTTGTATCATTTAATATATAAGTGTTCATTACTACTTTGTCCTTTTTTTAATATTTATTGCTTCACGTAAGGCTTCCTTTTCTGTGGAAGCTTGTTTTACAGGTTCATAGCCTTTTGTCTTGTTCCATAAAGTTATTAGCGCATCATGGTTAAAAACAATAATTTATTTTTGACATAAAATATTTCACTGCACGATTATTCAAAAAATAAAAACGAGAGCGGAAAAATGCGAAGAAAAATCTTGCCTCTCTTACAGTGGTGAATATCGTGTCCTCATGCCATGCTTAAATAATCAGAATTAATTAAAAATTCTTGTCAATTTATTAGGATGACGTGAGCAGTTAGGGAAACACACAAGTACCATCTTTAATCAAAACCCTCAACTCTCTTCTCTCAGGAAGGTTTTGGGTGCATTCCTCTCCCCTCCACGAGAGAGAGAGAGAGAGAGAGAGAGAGAGAGAGAGAGAGAGAGAGAGAGAGAGAGAGAGAGAGAGAGAGAGAGAGAGCAAGGACGAAAAATCATAGCGCTTCCCCCAGATGTGGACAGAAGCGTTCGATGAATGACTAGAGCAAAAGCGTCATGGAAAATGTTCAGGTAAAAGAAAGGGCGCGCGGGATTAAATTGGTTCAAGGCTGAATTCATCCAAAGGAAAGCGATGGTTGCGAGGGATTGACGAAGATCGAGATGGATGGCAGTGTTTGAAAAAGAAAGTGAAATAAAATATTGATATCGCTCTCTTGGGAACGACGGACTGAGCAGACGACGAGGAATACCCTTTGGGAAGCATCAACTCATCATTCCATACGGACGATTTCGTCAGGGGCCCAGGCAAGGAAATAAGCTAACAATGGCGCGGGGGAATTCTTTGCAAAACATGGAGTTGCAAGCAATTTGCTTACACTAACACACCGACACGAATACACATACATTATATACATACATGCATATACATATACATATATACACACATATATATATATTATATATATATAAATATATATACACATACATACATACATACACGCACACACACATATATTATACATATATATCCTACAAATTGCTTCCCCTTCATATATTATGCAGGGAACATCTTCACGCCTTTGTTATTTTATCTCATTTGCTTATGCTCCTAACGAAATTGTCCCTATAAATTTCAAGGCTTTCATATACAATTTAGCAACAACAGACGCATATTGTGCTACAAGTGCCTCAGCAAATGGAATGGGATCTTGTTCTTTGATAACAGTTTTAAAGAACTGCCAATGTAACTGTTATATTATAGGTACTATTGCTCGCAAGCCAAAAATTGCAAGGCTATCAGTGTTCTTTCAAAAATTTTACTGATATATTCCATCCTATTTCAATGCCAGTGAAGTGGCTTATATCATATCCACGCAGATAAGTCATAAAATATTTTCCTTTACAGATATGAAAGTGAACTGAAACGCAAGTGAAACAAAATTAGGCCACGAAATAAGAAAAGTTTTAATTTCTAGCTACATATTTTGTAAGGTTAAGACAACGATTACGATTGCCCGCAGCATATCAAAAGCTTTTCTCTTAAAAATGCTCAATTCACATTCAAAATTTTCAGGAATAAACTAACATCGTCAGGCGTTAAATAACAGAAGTATACCAGAATGAATTACGGACTACGTCTTTCTCACAGTGTTCAGGAATAACACATCTTCAAAATTCATTTATATATGCTAGCATATTTCAAAATTTTCCTCTATTACAACTATTCAAGAGGCAAACTTCCTTAGCCACCAAACTCATTTTCCCATCCGACGTCACTGCACAACAGAAAGTTCATAAACAATTTATTAACATAACTATGAATAAACTCTTTACTTGTTAAACTACGAATAAAATCTTCCCTTGTTAATACAAAGGTTCCTGGCCGATAAAATGGCCTATTCTCTACTTTAATCTATTACCGATCCACAGATTCTTCACATGCAAATCCCTTGAATTTAAAAAGGGAGATATAATGACCCACTTCGAATATTTCCTGTCACACCCAAAGTTTTACAAAAATAATGGCTGATGTAAATGACTAGAAAACTCTGGAAACCTTTGCAGCTCCGTCCCTTTCATCTCTGACCCATTCATCAATGGGGAGAAGAGATTCCAGAGGAATCCATTAAATCACCAAGGGCCAATTCAAGATTTGGGACCCTCCCTTTATGCAATCGCTAATGATCTCTCAGGGATTATTATCTTAAAAATCAGATCATTATTTCAGAAAGCGAGTTCTGCGTTCTGCCAACAATGTACAGCTTTTTCAAATTTCATTCACCAGGACAACGTTATATATATATATATATATATATATATATATATATATATATATATATATATATATATATATATATACATATACACACACATATATACACACACACTCACACTGAATCACGAAGATATGGAACGTGATGAATGTATAAATGAAGGCAAATGCCACTCCGTTGTCTCACTTTTCCTTCGTGGCATTTGCCTTTTATATATATATATATATATATATATATATATATATATATATATATATATATATATATATATATATATGTGTGTGTGTGTATATATATACATATATATATATATATATATATATATATATATATATATATATATATATATATATATATTTGTGTGTGTGTGTGTTTTGAGTAAAACCATAAAGTTATGTTTTAGGAGGGAATATCTGTGTTGTAGAATTATGTACTTACAATACTCACAGGTTTTAGTCAGTTTGATTTCTATGGCAGTAGATTTTACAGTGTAATGACAATTTCCCTATGATGTTATTGATTTGTGATCGCCCTTTTTGTTGAATCGCGAATTAGTAGTGAGAGGGGTCATCACTTCTTTGCAGAGGTAACAGTCCCTTTCTTGGGATGTGGTAATGAAGTTGGTAATTTATTTGTATGGTCGTTTTAGTGAGTGTGTAAATCTGGAAGAGATATTTCGTGATTTCAGTGATTCTTCTGAAAATAGAAGATCTATGATGGCCTTCTTTGAGGGTTAGGAGAAAGAGGATTGTTCTAATGATGGTCAATATATACTGTAGGTTTTTGACAAAGTAAGTTCTTCTAATCAATCAGTAATCTATTTTGATAAAAAAAAAGGTGTAACACTGATGAACATGAAAATGAGATATTTCAGTTATGATGTGCATTTCACGAAGAAAAAGCGATGTTTGGAGGAGTTACGAAGAGTGATGAATGACTTGAGACGAGTGATGAGTTTGCAGGTTGTTGAATGAAGTTCATCACCAAGGTCATGGAGCATGTTAGGTGCCTATTTTAGTTATTGAGTATTGAGAATGCTTTGTGAAGATCTTCTTCGTATGTTCTAGTGGAATATGAGAAGAGAGTATAGTCTTTTAACATGTTTACTGAATTATTACACGATATAGTTTTCCTATATTGTTATATTTCATTTTCAACAAACTGTAAATAACTGGTGGTAAATATCGCTGCAATGTTAATATTGTATTAAAGGTTCTTTGAAGATTGATGTAAGCTCAAGAAATTTACATGATTTTAGAGGCCACGATTTCCAGCTGTATAGAAACTTAAATGTTGGAGTAGGTAAAAAAAAAAAAGTTCCATTCCATTATATCAAATCATTATTATTTTAGAAGTTTAATGCAAAAAGGCATTATATTAAAATGATGAGACATATTTTAATGATATATGAAATGTATCCACAAACACACACACATATATATATATATATATATATGTGTATATATATATATATAACCAATATATGTGAAGGTGTGTGTGTGAATCTGGGCCAACAAGGTGAACTTATAATACCAACAAGAACTTATAATACCAAGGTAAAGAGAATTGATATATATATATATAAATATATATATATATATATATATATATATATATATATATATATATATATATATATATATATTATTGTGTGTGTGTGCATGAATATTTGCACTCTCGATTTCTGCTTAATAACCCACAGCTTAAAACATATATTTATTACTGCTTGGAAGCTATGAAAAGTTTCCTATTTCTATAGAGATAATAATCACAATGATGTTGAATGCTATACATCTTTCGTACCTCACTTGTTGGATTAATATTCTTAACGCTGAATGTGCTGACATCACCTTGAAACTTTTATATAGTAAGATAATTTCTATTTAGAGAGAGAGAGAGAGAGAGAGAGAGAGAGAGAGAGAGAGAGAGAGAGAGAGAGAGAGAGAGAGAGAGAGAGAGAGAGCCTGGATCCCATCTTGCATGCGAAGTCTGAGAGACAGGTAAAATTTATGCCCGTGGCTGTTCTGGGGCCAATCCTTCTGCATCAAGATTTATCTGGAGGTTACCATCCTCCTGAAGTAAACCCAAGTCTGCTTAAAGCTGGTGTCGACAGAAAGGCTACAACACCTCAAAGGGACTTCCGTTCAGGCATATGTATTGTTGATGAGAGAGTAGGGGCGGACTGTACAGGTTACTGTACCAATGGCGAGCGAAGTAAAAAAACGTTTAAATCTATTACAATGCAATGACATGTTACGTAATATATACCAGAAACAAGAAGAACAATTAATATCTTAATCACTGTTCTTTTATGCCTACTGGACAACTTGCAACTCAGACATAAGGTGCTGACTGAATACGTCAGAGATGCATAAAACAAACATCAAATAAAATGAACGTAGGTATGAAAAAGGGAAAATGGCTGCGAGGAATATATGTGTATAAAGCGCAAAAGGCAGAGGAAGTACGAAATTAGGTTTCAGAAATTGTCAGTCACGAGCTCCCCTTTTCGGGTTTCAACTCCACTTACAAAGGAAAAGAAATATGAAATCGCTAATTCATTTTTCCCTTTGACTTTCACTTCAGACGTAGAGTTACTTTCTTATACACTTCATAGCCTCTTAGTCTCTCTCTTTTTTTTTTTAGAAGTATTTTCCGAACCATTCAACTCGCCTCGTAATCCTTATCAAAAGTGTTTGACTTAGATACTTGAGTCGTTTTTTCCAGAAAAATCATTGTAAAACAGTGTCACGGCGAAAATATCCTTAATAAAGTTTTAGCTTCACTCCCCCTGGCTTCATATATTGGAGAGCAAATATAATATGGGAATTCCTGCTATTCGACCTCTGATGCCACAGTAGGAGTTGGACTTTCCATTTCGGAGAAGTACCAGATGAAATTTCTATTTGTATGGTTTTCAAACGTTAGTTCGATATCAGACACTGCAAAAGGGGATTTAACTGGCTCTTCTTTTAAATTTACAATACGATGCTTCAGTTCATATCAACATTGAGGAAACTATACTCTCCTTCGAATTCACAACGTTGTAAAAAAAGAAACTAATAAGCAACATACCTACTGAATTCTGTCTTTCAAAGCGACGCGACGTCACGGGTCTGCCTTAGCAAGTTCAGTACCCACTTAGAAGTCCTGAGCATGTTATAGAGAGAGAGAGAGAGAGAGAGAGAGAGAGAGAGAGAGAGCACATGGCCATTACAGTTTACTAAACTTAATTTTTGACTCCAAATCCCATAGTGAACAAGTAGTTTACTCTTGAAATTTGTTTCCTCTATGAAGGAAACAAAATTTCAATTGTTACTGTCATGGTCTAAAATGATTCGAGTAAACTGACAACGTAATTGAAAGTTGAAACAACTGATTTACATGGTCAAGGTCAACATCTGCTCTAAACAGATATGTAACTGTAATTATTATAAAATATTTTTCTTTTCCATAAAATTCCTTTGTCGGACAGTTACCGATTTGGTAACTAATTATTCATAACAGTTTTTGTATGTAACCCACAACAGGTTTGCCCTTTGCTTTAGATATTTCGTGTTTGCACGATTAAACCTTCAAACTCAATTTACAACTGGAGAGATGGTTTTCTATTTTATTATCGGGTCGGGTATTTCTCATCGTACCTAAACATTTTTGAAATTTTTTCCACATTTATACACACACTAACAAACACACACACACTATACATATGCGATTGTGTGAAAGTGTGCATTCGTGGTCTGGTAGTTAAGTTGTTTGTCTCACCAGCAAAACGTCTTGGGTTCGATTCCTGTGCGAGCAAGGAGGCTTTAAGTGAGTTCCGTTAAATGTATTCCCATTGTACCTATTTAGAGCTGGCTGTAGGCATACTGAATGACTTCCATTACCCTTCTCTGTCAACAGAACAAATAACTGTTAAAATTAAAATTTCTGACCAGAGTTTTGCGGAGTTTATTGTGGCTCTTTTCCTTCATTTGTTTATTCAGAAGCAGTTGCTAGCCACGCACTTCTTCACCCAGACAGTGCCCAAGCACAGCCACTAACTACCACGTACTTAAGCCATTAAAGGGATAATAGGTTTTTCTCATAACTGACCCTAGCAGTTTCTTCCCTCCAGTATCGACCTTCGGTCTCTCAGTGGTGAGTCAAGATTGAAAACACACACACACACACATATATATAAGTTGAGTATACCTTAGTTTAACCAGACCACTGAGCTGATTAACAGCTCTCCTAGAGCTGAACCGAAGGATTAGACTCATTTTACATGTCTAAGAACCAATTGGTTACCTAGCAACGGGACCTACAGCTTATTGCGGAATCCGAACCACATTATACCGAGAAATGAATTTCTATCGCAAGAAATAAATTCCTCTGATTCTTCACTGGCCGGCCGGAGACTCGAACTCAGGCCTAGCAGAGTGCTATCCGAGAACTCTACCGACTCGTCCAACGAGGAACTATATATATATATATATATATATATATATATATATATATATATATATATATATATAAAATATATATTTAAAACCATTTAATAGTGTACTGATACTGTTGAAAAAAAACCAGCGCAATATTTGATATAAAGAGCAATAAACTTCAAATAACTGGAAAGGCAATTATTTGCAGAGTCAAATATATAAGTAGAGTTTGCTAATCTCTACTACATTATTTTAGGCGACAATTTTGTTCCACCTAAGTATGTAAATGTTTGCTTTCAGCCAACCTCACGGAATCATTTTGACCTTATTTTGTGCGTTCATTTTTCGAGCATGTCAAGATTAACTAAAATAATTCAGCTCTAAAATAACAGTTAAACTAGTATTAGACACTGAAAATTAATTCACGTACACCAATCACATAAAGGACTCGTCAATAACAACAATGTCATATTTTTCCTGTATTATTTCTTTAAGTTTTACTAAATAAGAGCTGGAATGAATAGCACTAAACTTTATATTATTGGAAGGCCAATTTATAGATGGTTTGCGCATTGCATAATATAATACCAAGACCTACATACCTCTGGACAAATACTTATTTAAATCAAAGGGTAGAACTAAGGTTTTTGGCTAAATTTAACCAGTCATTTTGACTTTTCCATTATCTTGTTTTTTCAATAAACTTCGATTAAATAAAAGTATTCATTCTTAAAATAGCATAAAAATTCAGTACGCTGTCAAGAATACTTAATTGTATATATATATATATATATATATATATATATATATATATATATATATATATATATATATATATATATATATATATATATATATATATATATATTATATATATATATATAATGGGAAAAGGACCATGAAGGAAAAATAGTATATGATTAAAAGCGTAAATCAAGAAAAAATACTTAAATTCAAGAAAGTAGTAGTAAACTGTCATCGTTGTATAAAACCTAGTTTTCTAAAGTGACTCGGGTTCACTGCGCAGAGGATTATCCTTGTAAGAAAGTTTCGCCTTAAATTCTTAAAATTAAAACCTGGATTGCAGGTGAAAATATTGTTTCCTATCTTTCACTGGGTAGGCTTGGCTGCAAACTATCACCTCAAGCGGTCCTCCTGAAGTGTGTTCTCTCTTTCTAGTTCACAGAACACCCAAAGGGTTGCCGTCATAAGTTGTACTGCAGGTACACAATGCAAACAAACAGAACATACCAAAGGACAGGTTATTCTTTCAAAGCCTTTGGACGGTAAAGTTGAAAAACTCATTCATGTTGGGTAATTTCTGATATATTAGAAGTTATTTCACTTCATGTTAGGCAGCATTATTATTTTTCTCTTATTCAGAATTTGGAAATGTTTCTTAACTTACAAACGATGCCTCGTAGGCATGTATAAATTTCAAAAAGTTCCAGAGAAACCCTAGTTCTTGATGAAAAGGAAAACCAGTTACCCTACATAACAAATATGCTGTGTATGGTAAAGCACCAATATTAATTAATAATTTAGACTAGTCTGAACATGAAAATTCACTCACAATCGTGAAAAACTTTGGTCTAGAATACCAAAGCCTAAAGGAAAACCTTGTTAAAATTGTTGTATAATTTTCATCAAGGAAGCTAACTTGGTTGTCATATCCGTTTTCTTCTGTGAAACTGAAGCTTCCCTGTCCACTAATTTAATGCTGAAGGAAATTCGGCATATGATTTACATTCGTTAAACTCCAGAAAAGTATCATCGACTAACCTTACGTATTATCGACTACCCTTACATATTATAGAAGCTTAAAGTCATCTGTACAGTTGGCCAACAATTTTTCTTCAAGAAAGTCTGTAAGTATATTTGCCACTGGGACCGACGAAAGAGAACGCGTGGCAAAATCCTCATGCTTTATGTGGTACTCTCGGTTAAGCACAAAGCTATCTTTAATATATAATTTCAATATATATTCAATATTTATTAAATGTGTTCGGTTTCATAAAATAATTTCCATTGTTATTTATAGCTTCGGTCACTATATTTTTGTTTCTTTTAATGTGTACTGGTCAGATAACGAGATGTTACAACATAGGTACGATAACCTTAGCCAATTTATAAATTATTATTTTAAAGACTGCTAAAATGGATTGTAAAGATATCCCTTCCTTATGTACGCTTGGTAAAGCATACAAAACAAAAGGTTACATGCATACATACATACAGCATTTTGTGTTCTTCCCTTGAAGAAAGAAATAGAGTACATTACTGACAAGATTTTATCCTCAGACCCATTTTAGAATCTTGTTTTCCAACAGCTACAACATCCAAAAGCTGTTAAGCCATAAAGAACGACTTTCCGATGACCTTTGCTCTGGTGTATATTATATGAACACGTTGTACCTGCAGAGCAACTTATGTAGGCAACCCTTAAAGGTGTCCCGACCGATGGGTAGCAATAGAATCAGTGACTTGCTGCTAAATCTACCCCGTCATGGATAAGAGACCACATTTTCACCAGCAATTCAGTTTTTAAGTTTAAGGACTATAAAAAGAATATCTCTTTAAAGTGAAAATTTATGCTCAGAATATCAGAGTCAGTTGAATTACACTTTGGAAAACCAGTTTTAATCAGTGATTAAAGTTTGTTTCCACATTTTAGCGTTTTTGTTGATATTTTCTCATTTTAATTTATTGCCCACTGTTGCCCTTGTAAATTTTTATATGTAAAAAGGCAAAATAATTATGTGTGTATTTATATATATATATATATATATATATATATATATATATTATATATATATATATATATATATCTATATATATATAATTTATATATATATATATATATATAGCAATATTATTATATATATATATATATATATATATATATATATATATATATATATATATATATATATAGAAAGAGAGAGAGAGAGAGAGAGAGAGAGAGAGAGAGAGAGAGAGAGAGAGAGGAGAGAGAATATGACTTACGTTATATAGTTCTTGGAAAGTAAATTTCCTTGACGGAGGACATATTCCAGTATAAAAACATACAAAGACACAAATCCACTCCGGCAGGTGGGCACATACGAGTTCTTCACTGCAAAGGCGTTCAGGAAAGTTTACTTACCGTAACTTAGAGTGAGCATTAGGATCAATGGACATCTCAACGATGATGCATCTTAAAGAGGAGAACACCCGGAAAACATCCTAAGGATGAGTTTCTCTCTTTAGTGTTGCACAAACAAAAGCTGATCCTCAATTGCTACAGTAGACATACGGGTACCTGGGATCGAAGCGAGAAAAAATCCATTTCCCTTTGTCTTGTTCGCCTTTGTGCAGCCAGCTCTCAAGTTGGCCACTTGGAGCTTCGCTGGATTAACAGATGCATTGAACCATCTTACATATGCAAAGAGAATATGGAAAATGTCCATTTGAACGCTCTTGAAAGGGATATTGTCCTTCTAACGTCTTGAGATCTGATTTCACGTTCTGCTCACTGTAAACCTTAAAACTTATTTTTGCATCATTATAAAACAGGTTTTAAGTAATTAAGACACAGTAAACACCAATTTATACGTTCTCCCTTTGTGATAACAGAGTGTGCCCAACACAATAAAATAAGTCAATAAACAAAAGCCAAAGTGGCCTTCTGGAGAGGGTCACTGCAGGGGAGGAAGCTGAGCAAACGAAACAAACTGAAACCGAACCTAGTTTTTGAGGTTGTGAAATACCGAAACATTCTTTAAAGTTAAACCAATAAACTCGAACAAAAATCTATGGAAATTTCCGGAGGAAAAAAACGACCCAAAAGAAATTGGCAACAAAATGGAAATAAAAAATAAAACAAAAGAAAAATACGCAACTGCATCGTATTGAATTAGACCCATATCTGTACTCTGGAGCTTTTAAAAGAGCCCATACAGAAAACAGGAAAATTAGAGTGAAGCTACGAAATGTAAAGGGGAAAAAAATGAACTTCCAGATATAAACTCTGGGTTTCGCCTTAAATATCTACCAAGAAAAACTCTCTCTCTCTCTCTCTCTCTCTCTCTCTCTCTCTCTCTCTCTCTCTCTCTCTCTCTCTCCTGCTGCCAGAAATGCATAATATAAAGTGCGAATGTGTGTGACTGTGTTTTTGTCTGAGTGCGGAAGAGGTCTTATGTATGATAGAATGAGTATCCTTCATATCTTAACACTGATGTAATGAAAGAGCTTCACACATTTCTTCACGTTATACCCAAAATTATGAAAAAGGAACATTGAATATTTGAACAACGACTCAGTGAGGCAAAATTAAATATACTGTGCATATATTATGCTCACGCACTTCATTCATTATTTATCAAATAAATATAAATTCTAATAGAGAGAGAGAATGTGCGTAAACAATACTCATATTTGCCCAACTTAGTTTTCCGAGCTGAGCAGGAGAGGTTATTGGTGAGCCCCGTCAAAATTGCACGCTGCTGGCATGTCCGATCATTTTTAAAAGAAATGCGATTCTCGTTTATTTGCTCTGATAAAATCATGGACGTTTTGAAAAAAGATAAAAACGAACAAAACTCTGAACAGCGTATTGAGCAATACAATGAAAATATTGGAAGCGAGGGAATAGCGACTGCCAAAGCCTTCATAACAGAATGACTCATTTAACAACAAACTCGATCTGTCTTTTCGATTGAAAAGGAAATGCTATTATCAAGCGTTATACCATGAGTATGGTTGAATTGTATGCTAATAAAATTGATAAAAAAAAGAGATGAGGGCCATCGTCAACCACAAAATAAGGTGAACGATTTGAAAAAAAAAAGCACGAAATTTATTTCAAATTTGTCTGAAAGGTTGAGGAATGAGACAGGAGGCAGATATAAGTAACGGAATATCATCAAGGGCATTTGCGTTGCGGTGTTAGAAAAGGGATGATATATGTATATATATATATATATATATATATATATATATATATATATATATATATATATATATATATATATATATATATATATATATATATATATATATGATACTATGAAACTTGTATATATACATATTATATATATATATATATATATATATATATATATATATATATATATATATATATATATATATATATATATATATATATATATATATATATATATATATATATATATATCTATATATATATATATACACATAATGTGATGCTATGAAGAGCTTGGGCTAACTCTCCATTATGGAAGTGAAGTACGGATACTGAGTGTGAATGAAAGAGCAAACGCTAAAACTGCAGAGGTGAAGTGGTGAAGGGATAGGCCAGTGTTTTGATATGATCTGGCTGCATGAAAAAAATGGATGCTGACAGATTGGTGAAAAGTGTACAATATGAGGCATTTGGAGGGATAAGGATAGGTAAACCTAGAAACCCTACATAAATGGACCCTTTTGAAAGGGGTACTGAATTGCTAGTGCTCGAGTGCGTGAAAGACTGAGATGGCTGGCACACTGTCTGTAAGGCAGACTAACGCCCTGCCGATAAACCTCTGTGAAAGAGTATGAAGCAACAAATGAGTTAAGTGTATGGAGCAACAAATTTTTTAAAGTTTTCTGCACAGGGGGTGTTCATTCACTATTCAACAGTTAAAAGTGTGAATGTGGCAAAGATACAAGTGATCATTTTCTCTGTAGCCACCCCCATTTTGGGAAAACAATTTAGAGATAACGAAATTATATATGCATACATACATACACATTTTCCCCTCCATTCTTCCGACATGACTGAATATCTGAAACTCTGAGCCATCCTTTAAACTACGCTAACCCTTTCACCACCTCTCCCATTGTTCATATTTCTCACCCTTTCAATAAGCCTTGTACTGCACATACTATGCAGATGTTTTGTCTACACTATGTTGTCCTCTTTAATTGTGACTCATCTCTGCTCTTATCATAGTATCCTTATCACATTTACTCACAAATACATATATGAATCACCAACTTCCACCCTGGTAGTATCCACATTAACTTCCTAGGTTCCATTACCATCATAACTTTCCTCTTGCTTAACTTTGATTTCAAATTCCACCTCCTGCAAAAATTTTCAGATTCTTTCACTATTTTTTAAAGCTTTTCTTCAGAGAGTGCTGTATCATTTGCGAACATCGGGCATTCTACGTTGAATGTCTGACAACTTGCACAGATATCTAGTGTCCTTCCTCTGATTTCTCACTATTCCATTTATTTTGATACTGAACAACCGTGCTCTTTTTCAGACTCACTATCAAACTTCTAATATTAACCTGCCTTAAAAGAAAAATTTGATCTATATTCCATCTTATTAGACCAAACTCACAATATTCCTCCCTTATCGATTTCTATGTCTTCTTTCTTTATTTCTTTCTCAATCAAAATTCATGAGACAACATCCAGGTATACAAAGCTGTTGTTTGTTGTGCCCATATAATTCCCGCAGTTTCCTCTGCCTACTTTACTCATAAACAAATGGACAGTAATATTATGCATCTCATTCCTTTCTTTAGAACATTTCCCAAATGCAGACATATCTTACAAATCCTGTTCATTTACCACTTAATTGTCCTCCTATTATCTTAACATTCACTTCCTCAAGCCCTCTCAAACTTACGCTAACCTATACCACTTTCATGTCATTCAATTCTGCCTCTGCTCCTATCTTTCAAATTCAACAGATCTTCAAAATAATCACACCAGTGATCCCGGACTGCATAAATTTCAGATAGCATCTCACCAATTTCACCTTTATTTTGTAATCCATTTGCTCTTTACCTATTCTTTGTATTTTCTTCTCTGCAGAACAACTTCCCATTCTCCTAAGGTATTTGTTGCCATTCACTCCCCTTTCATTATTTGCATTCTTTTTCTCCTCCACTTTTATCTTCTGTCTCATAAGTCAACCGTGCTCTTTATTTTTTTCCTGAGGCCTGATCACTAAATTAAAATGAACTACCACTTCGCTGGAAGTATTAAGACTTACTTGGGCACTATTGCCATTGGAAGTCTCGAGGGTTGAGGATCCCTGAGGGGTGGAAATGCCCCATAAATGACAGATGAACCTCTATCTCTTGATGCCAACAGGAACCAGATCTGTCAGTCCCAAGGCAAAGGAGAGTCAAATGAGGGGTTGTGATTCCTTGGTGACTAAAATAACCCCTAAATGGCATCTGTTCATCAGTCCAAAGGCAACCATGTTTTCACTTCAGCAGAATGCCGAGAAAGGATAATAATAATATACACCCAGGGGAGTTGCATTTGCAAATCCACAACCTTAATGCCTTTGCATAAAAAAGAAGCCCCACAAACATTGTTATCGTAAAAAAGGAGAAAAACAAAATATTGAGTCATGGGGTTTGAATGTCCACGGATGTGTACAGAAGAGAATATATAATACCTGATTTGTTTAAGGAAAAAAAGGCTGAATGATATGGTACTTGGATAGAGAAAGGCAAAAGGAAAGGAGACGTAGGAAAGTCTCCCAGGTATATGAAAGAGGTGCAACTAGCAGGGAGATAGCGCTTGTAGCGCCAGGAAGACTTAGAGATAGGTAAAAGATTACAAGTATGTTAGTTCGAAAGTTGTATTGGCAATATCAAGTGTGGTCCAAGTTAATGTTGAGATTTTTGTCACTGTAAGCTCAATTCTTGTCCACTCAAAAAATTTTGGGTTTTATTCTTGTTGGGATATCGTTTTCTATTTGTTCCCATGTGTTAGTACAGTAATTCAAATCCAACGGGGATTTTGTAAACGACCGTACAATTGCTTACTGGCCAGTTATTGATCATAAAAATAATAAACCTAACTTCAAACAACAAATTTAACTTCAAAAACCTTCAGAATCCCGGAAACGTTATCCAAAATATCGCAAAATTCTGATTAACTATGTTTAAGCTCTTGTCAGAGAATTTTCCTTGGTAAGTGAAGATTTTACTCTTGTCTGCTTGATTTTGTTTATTTCTTCATCTGCACAATCTCGGCTAAATATTCTTAACGCCCAAAGTACATACGACTGACGATTGTTTGGATTACTGATTATCTTAAACCTAGCCATGGACTATTCTCCAACAATCAACGCATTTAGGAATTTTAAAACATGTTGATTCTGTTTATATTAGGAATTTCATGGATGGAACGTTACCATTTTGCTTTGGCGACAGGTTGAAAGCTACAAAGGTGTTAGTGGAAAGTCTGTCTTAGTAAAATTTACAGCGGGAAGAGGCAAAGAACTCGACATTTTTAGTTCCCTACAACTTGTATTGGGCAAACAGTTTCACTCTTCCTAGGTAGTCAGCCATTTATAGTATAACTTTTGCTTTAAAATGTTTTGTCTTCTTGTTTCGGAACCACCGGTACGCACATTTTCCTCTTTCTCTATAATCAAACGATCTGAAAGCAACCAAAGCCAATTTTATCCTTACATTTTTGCCCTCTCTCCATCACGTAAGGCTTTTCCCGTTCATACTTATCCATTGCTTCCCGGACGATTCATTTCGAAACCTTTCTTTTTCCTCTTCCACCTATGATCAGGTTTCATTTTATTTTAAAAAATAGCATGGATGATAAATCTTGAGTACATTCAAATTTTTTCGATATATTACATTTTTATAATAAGAAGAGTATGGCATGCTAGCCATATTTTTCTAATCAAACACAATTAAAGCAAAAGAAGGAAAGTCTAATGTCGGATATGTTTACAAGACTGGGGGGAACAAGAAGCGTAAAAATAGAGGGAAATTGAATAAACATTGCCTCCACTAAGCAAAACTTAAGGGCAAAAGCAAATGTTTACACTGCCATGTCTCGAAGATAGCAAAGATGCGAAGGAGGACAGCTGTTTTCTCTCTGCGATGACATTTTTAATAAAAATAATCTATGACCTAAACATTATGGAAAGTAAAAACAAACAAGGATATTTCTGGAAGTCTCGGTTGTGACATTTCTCGTTCCCCAGGGAGACGAACAGGTGTCTGCAGTGGAGAGAGAGAGAGAGAGAGAGAGAGAGAGAGAGAGAGAGAGAGAGAGAGAGAGAGAGAGAGGCTTTCAGGTTTAAAAACACCTTGATTCAGTGAGGACAGAAAGTTTTTCAGCGTCCTCTGAAAGGTTGTTATTGAAAATTTTGGTGTTATATATCGTTAAACGGAGCGCTTAAGTAGCAGACACATTTGTAGTTGTGTGCATATGTAAGATTTTTGTTACAGTGTGTCTCTGAAAACACCCTCTCTCACCTCAAAGAGATAACAGGTGAAGCAGACAAAAACAAGCGCTCTCACATATACACAGAGAAACACGCATATATACTGTGTGTGTGTACTGTGTACATATATATATATATATGTATATGTATGTATGTATGTATGTATGTATGTGTATATATATATACATATATATATGCACATACACATATATATATATAATATATATATATCATATATATATATATATATATATAACTATATATGCTATACATATATATATATGCTCTCTCTTCAACTCATTTCTCTTATACACAATCTACTTGTCACTTTTTTTGCAGACATATTTGTAATAAACACCAAGCCCTCTTTTCGAAGATTCTTCACACTTTTGGATAACGCTTTTCACTACAAAACCTGATAATCAACATCAAATTCTGACGTCCGTAACAGAATTCGAAATCGCGTCCGGAGGTATCAGAACGAGGTCACCTTACCGACCTGACCACGGGGATTGAAGTCTGTGCAATTCATGCATATATATGCCTGTCGAATTCAGATACATTTATTAGAGCTGGAATAGATCCATCCTCACTATCGTAGCCAAGTGGATAATCGTTTTGATTGCTTTTAGGCTGATTTTATATATATATATATATATATATATATATATATATATATATATATATATATATATATATATATATATATATATATATACATACATATATATATATATATATATATATATACACACGTATGTAATTGTGAAGCATTCGAGAAGTTTGAAGGGCAATGTGGCTATTGCAATGACAGTACATACGTATCGAGTAAAAATAGAACGGTAGATTCTTTATGTGCATTTCAGCATACAAAACAATGAAAATGTTCGCCCACTTGGTTACAATGGTGAGGATGGATCCATTCCTGCTCTAATAAATGTATATGCATTGGAAAAGTATATGCACGGATGAGCGGCAAAAGCCTTTTGTCGTTCTCTTGGTTAGGTCGGTAACGTGATGTTTACAGGGGATACAGTACTAAGTGAGTGTAAGGAAAAGAAACTGCAGATACTAACACAAGAGTCTGAAAGTTTTATGCAAGAGATAGTTTAGAAAAAATGTAAACAAATATGAGGTTAGAGGATGAATGGACCAATGAAGATCAAGTAATGGATGTCAGTAGCCATGCGAGAAGAATGGACGTGGTTGACTTATAAAGGTATTTGGGAATAAATATACAAAGTAAAGATTAGAAGAAAATCCCACTAAAGAATAATTTGAGAAAAAACTGTCTCGGAGGGTCTATGGAAATGAAGGTGAGAATGCATGAAGTTACTGCTTAACCAACTATCCTTTAAGGCGAAAGCAGGAAAAACTGAAGCTGCTGAGATGAACGGTCTGTATAGTACACGTAGCATAATATGAATGGAAGGGATGATAAAAGCCGAAATAAGATGACACACTATAAAAGGTTAAAGGTAAGTAAAAAGGAAGGCTCAAGGTTAATAGTGCTTTTAATCAATTAGAAAAGTGAAGGACGATAGTCTGATGAAAAAAGTGTGTAATTCAGAATTCTTAGAAGAGGAGAAGGAGAGGAACACCGAAAGTCTTGAAGATGGAGTGTAGGTACTAGAAAGGAGGTCTTCAATACAGGGTGAATGTTACTGTAGGGGCATGAACAGGGGGTTTATCCACGATTCAGTAATTAAATACTAAACATAGTAATTACCGTTGTGTTGTATTTCCCATGGACCCTCCACTGCTACGGAAATAATAAATAATACATACATACATACATACATACATACATATATATATATATATATATATATATATATATATATATATATATATATATATATATATATATATATATATATGTATATGAAATTTTATTCATTCGAGCGCTGATAAGTTCGGGAGCTTGCAAAATTCGCTGGTACGTTGGGTCCTAGCTGCCTGCCCGGGGAAAACCTCAGTGTGGCCATGCATTACTTAGGTTACAACTCCTTATGACCTTTATGTCTGAATTGCTAATGCCCTGGACTCTCACTGAAAAACTGGGGTTCGGTCCCGTGGTGAGTCAGAAATTTAAATTTAAATATATATATATATATATATATATATATATATATATATATATATATATATATATATATATATATATATATATATATATATATATATATATATAGTGCCAGAAACATAAAATTAAGCTATCAATATACATATGTTAATACACTACACTGAAAAACGTATATTTGACGAAAAAGAGAGACACCAGTCATCCCGCCAGTCAGCAAAGAATGAGGTCCCGGAGAAAACTTCCTATGGCTAATTGGCGCTTCATACTTTGCCTAAAACTTCCCGAGCAGTACGTTGGGTGCAAATCTATTTCCTTGTGAAATTTTGGTCTTTTTGTTCCCGAGTGACTTCAGCAAATCTAAAGTTTCTCAGTATTTAGTTCTCTGGAAGAATCCAAGTACGAGAACCCTTAAATTTTCTACGATGAAGACATATCTGCGTTTGCAGTTATTTTTATCAAACCTTTTCGTCGTGATATATTGAGATATTTATCATTTATATGAAGACTGAACAAAGAGGACAAACATACTAATTTATCTGAAAAAGTTAATCCATCGACGTACAATATTATGCTTTGCCCTTCTGAATTCCGAATCGAACAGTTTGAGTTTTATCACACAGCAAATACGTAACGAGAAACCTACTTTGCAATTGTCTATAAAATAGAGCAATTCGGTTTCTCACAAACTGAATGGAAGAATTCTTTTTAATCATCATCTGAGCAAATGACTTTCCTTCTGCAGAACTGACAGTGGTAGCTTGGATGATGAGGTTCATTCATTACGTACAAAATTTTCCTCTCCTATGTAACTCGTATCGGCCTCAAAGGGCAAAAACTGGAAACAATTAACCGCACAGAAATTCGGTGGAGAAACTAAAAACACACACACACACACACACACACACACACACACACACATATATATATATATATATATATATATATATATATATATATATATATATATATATATATATCATATATATATTTATATTTCCTTTAAATAGAAAGACATCAGTTGGAATTTTTAGCATTTTACAGCTCAATGCATGACGCTCAATTGTCAACAGAGTAAATAAGTGGATTTTCTCAATGGAAAAACAAAGGTCACTTCGTGACTTTAGTTTCTAAATCATGAAAACACTTGACATTAAATATACAACCCGTTTATTATCTAAAATAATATATCTGTATAATATATCTATGTAATTAGTGAAAATAACTGAAGAAGATGTGCATTAACTGCAATAGTAAACCTCAAACCACGTAAGATTACAGCAAACATAACTAGAAATTAACTGGATAAGCTCAATCAACCGTGTATATATTTTTACTTCTCATGCCCACTAAAAGTTCTTACTTTTGAACGTATTATACTGAATGAAAATTAAACTACAAAAGATTTCTGTCACAAAGTGCATGGCATAAACATGGAAGTACACACACACACACAAACACACACACACACACACACATATATATATATATGATGCTTAATTTCAGCGAAAATCAGCTCTAAGGACGACGCTTGGTCATTAATATTTCAACTTCGTTTTGGGAACAAGCACCTTTACGTTTCGAATATATCAGAGTTACTTTTCGTGCATCACTTTATCAGTATATCCGAAGTACCTAATCACATCCTGGAATTCAATGCATTTTAAAGAACATAAAAATTAGGTGAAACAGACGCACGATAAAAATTCAGGGACATCAAAGTCTGGCCTACAGCGTACGAGGACTCATATGCTCATGTAAGTGCGAAATTACCAGCATTACAAGGAGGGAGGAACGTTAACGAGGACAGGAGGACAAAGTTACGTGTTTTCTAATGCTGCTATTTCAAGAACTCAAATTCACTTCTTGGAAGGCTGTAACTTACGTAACTATGCTCCTTTTGAAAGGAGCTTCCCTCCTTTTACGACCTTTGATAGAATTCCAGGTCAAGGGCTGCCAAAGTATCCGGTATTTTTCATAGCCAAATTCTTCCAAAGCTCTTTACTGTTTACAGACTGAAAGTCCTTTTTAGAGCAACATACATCCTTGGTCTTCAAAGTCTTCTACGAAAAGCATCTACGAAGATATGATAATACTATGATACTTATTATCTACCTTAAATCTTTTTTGTAATTGTTAAAGCGAAGTGAATGACAAAAATGAAAAATGACAGAATGCAATGCAAGAAACCATCTTGGATATAAATATTCTCAAGAGAGAGAGAGAGAGAGAGAGAGAGAGAGAGAGAGAGAGAGAGAATTTTCCAATGATCCAATTTTCCCAAGGATCCTCGAAGAGATTCCCGTCTCTGTCAATTTTTTCTATATATCGAAAGAGGATTGCTGCCATGCCTTCAACATTTCCCAGTCTACTACAATTCTGTCAAACTCATTCTCGTCCGACAACATCAGAACTGTTATCTCTTCATAATCTGAGCTGCTTTCTTTGATACGAAACTCTCAAAGGCCGTAGTACCCGGTTAGCCTCGTCCTCCCTCTCTCTCATATATAGAATCCTACTATAAGCTAGCTATGCTTATACAAACACACGTGTGCTTATTTGTTAAATGATTTGTAATTTCAAGCCCATTTTCCCAAACAAGGAGTGGATCCCGAGAAAATTCCCGAGGACGTTCATTGCCACATTCAGAGGTTAACTGTTGAATCGCAGATAAAACCCCTCTACAGAAACGTCCTAAATATTAACCGCATTTTTTACCTCTACATAGAGGGTTCATAAGCTTGTTAAGCTCTTCTACATACAGTTATCTACCCAGCACTTTCTATGTTTTCCTCTCCTTCCTCCTGACACTTTTGAATTGAACAATCTTTACCCCAATCTATATTCCTACAGTCTTTCCTCATTAATGAACTATCCAAAAATAGCACCATTCGTTCACCTGCGCTACCCTTTTTACCATTCCTATATATCCCCCCTTTTTCTAACCCTCTCAATTCTTCTTATGACACATATACTGTCTCACCAACAATTGTGTTCATTCCTTCTCACTCTCCGAAAGCCACAAATGCTGACTGCTGATACTGTGACCCCCATCCTGGAATTCTGAATATTATCCATATCCTCCTTTAACTTCAGTGTCTTGTATTCTAGCCATTTTTACATCCAGTTTTTCCTCAAATACTCCCTCCTCATCTTTCTTATCAAACTCACTTGTCTTTGTTACCGTTAAGGCTACAGTTTCACCCCTTTAATCTAACTTTCACATCAGTCGAATAATAATATATATCTACAGCCACACCTTTTCTCACCGTTAAATCCATCAACTTGCTCTCCTATCTATTCAGTAATTACGCATACCGTAACAAACGTTTCCTCACCATTTTCGCTTTCCAAGCATACTTAAATTTTATTTTGAAATCGTACATTTCCAGCAATAAAGCATTTCTCCAAAAATAACTCTACAAGAACCCCTGCATTCTTGTTTACGTCAGGATCTTCACATCAGTTTAAAACCCCTATACTTCTGTCTCATACCTTTGCTAACATTCTTGCACCCTTTCACACTCACATAAACACTTTCACTATCATCTGTGTCCAGTCCAGGCATATACAAACTCATTAACACAACTTTGTCTTGTCACACCCACTCACGCCCATCTTAGCCACACAATCCTCGAAATAACTTAATTTGTATTTATTCCGATTCCTACACACACATGCCCTTTCACATTTGACTCCCTCAGCACCAAAAAGCCCAGGATTATCTCCTTAATCAAATCAGCTATCAAGATTTTTTTTACATTATGAACCACATCCAAGTACAATATATTTAATGTACTAAGATGCATTTCCTACGCTACCAATGCATAATGGTAGCAGTCCAGTGTAAATATGACCTGACAGTTGCTGTGATTATGTAACAAGAACATCAACTCTTAATAAACTTCAAATTTAGAACTGCCGTCGACAATCCCAGGACCAGCATCTCTCATCACTGGCACCTATAAAATATATAAGACTGAATGCAAACATACATGACACGCACACAACATTCATATATATATATATATATATATATATATATATATATATATATATATATATATATATATAAATATATATATATATATATATATATATATATATATATATATATATATATATATATATATTATATATATATAATGAAAAAATGCACAGGCACTGTGAAACAACACATTACAAAACTCTAAATGCTACGATAAAGCCTATATCGGTTATATTTTACCAGCCACGGTAATAGGAATATAAACAATTCGATAATTCATATACAGCCACTTCTTTTAAATTAATTTTGTAGTCTATTACTATCAAGACATAATCTCTTATATAAGATTTTTTGGTACATAAAGTGTCGCATATCCGAAAAGAACCATCTTCTTTTTCTCTTTTTGTTATGGACATCAATAAAAGAGACGCCCAGTGATAGGAAGGGGAAAGAAAGTTGGGTAAGTTCTGGACGAAAGGCATAAAGATAAAGGGAAGAATGATGAGGCAGGGAGACTAAGCGACCAGACAGTAGACGGCGAAGGTTGGCCGTATTTTGAACGCAGGTGGGAGTCCTGTTCTCGACAGAAAGAGGACCAAGGATCTACCGAATCATTTCATCAGCATCAACCCTGCCTTTTACAGAGCTCTTTAAGTTTGTGCCTAGAGCTTGCTCTAATGCACCTTAGTGATTTCGATTAATGATCCAGTACCAAAATCCTGTTTCAAATTTAGTAGAAATAATCACAGAGAACACCATCAAGGTGTCTTTGTCATTGTCTTTTATCGCGTGGTTGCTGCATTATGTCCATATCTAAATAAAGGTTGCCCCGGTATTAAGATCAGATGAAAAAGCACTTCTATCTTGCTTTTTATTAATATTGTACATACTACACAAGCAGTAAAATATCTGCAAAAAACATATATACACCAGCTTACAAAATGATTTCAACGTCCATCACAAGAACAAAATTTACTTAAGTGTCTTAGATATCCATGCACTTTATACCAAGCTATTCCTAAACAGTTCTCAATCCCTCCTTAAGAACTAACTAGTTGACCACATCACACTAGTATCTCCACAGTTCTCATTCATTCAACTCTCCTTAACCTCGATATAATAAGGAAACCGTACATTCTGACTTCCGTCATCAATTTCATTCAAAATCCGCATCCCCAATTCTAATCTGAGAAGTGTTTGCTTGAAAATTAATTTATAAACTTCGGTTTTGCTTCCCTAAATACTGCCCTCTTTTCCACGCTTTGTAAGGTTCCGTCTGCTTGCCTCACTTCACCTATTTTGTGATTCACCACTGCTCTAATCCTACCACTTACCACATAAAAGGCAAAACCACTTCAATTCGTCCATCACAGCTTTCTTTCCAAGGTAATGGGTTCAGGTTTGAAAGGCGCAGTTTTGAAATGTTTTCCGAGGTTTGAAAGGTTTGATATGTATAGAAGATTTACATTTTACTCCTTTTATTGTTTCACTGTACTGCTAAAGTTAGTAATGTTCTTGTTTTTCCCATTTTTTTTCGAAAGAGCGTGGGAAAATACAGTAAAATCATGACTGGGGATCGAAAGTTCCAAAATGCAACAACACTTTCACAGTTTTTCTATGTAATTCAGTAAAACCCACCAAATGACTTGTTTCAAATACTATTGCGTATGTATATATATATATATATATATATATATATATATATATATATATATATATATATATATATATATAATTATATATATATATATATATATATATATATATATATATATATATATATATATATATATATATATATATATATATATATATAACCCGCGCGAAGTTCTAGGAATATGGGTCAGGGAATTCCAGTCTGCCGAATTGTTTTCTTTATTACTACTACTACTACTACTACTACTACTACTACTACTACTACTACTACTGCAATTAAGTAAGGCGACAAAATAAATAATAACAAAACCTGATTTTTCACGTACTTATATCAAGATGCAAAGGTAATACTAATAAGAGATTGAAGGTATCAATATTGCTTTAACAATCAAATAATGTTCTCTACTTATTGTTAGTATTATTGCTTTTAAAAGAAAAACGATGAAAATCTAACAGGTAATATCGCAGAATACGTTTTTCAATATTAAGGAAAAGTATTAATAATCATAAATCACATAAGCTTCACCTACATATGCCACGATAGGTCATTAAGGAAAATGGTTACCATTACTGCAGGTGATTTGAATCAATAAATGCCACGCTATTATTATTAATATTATCATTATTATTTTTTTGGCAGCAGACCCTCTTTTAAACAGGTTCTATTGAATATTATTGCTGCTTCAGCTGCATTTATTTTGTAGAAGACCTTTTCTATTTTCCTTATTGCGGACTTCTCTTCAGTGGAGGTGCGTGCTAACAGCTCGCCTATATTTGTCATTTCATGGGGGGAAAAGTCAAAATCTGGATTCTGCTTCTTTATATATTCTATACAGTTAGTTTTATACAATTGTTGCCGCGACGTTTCGACAGACTCTTCTGTCATTCTCCAGCGGGAGCTAGTAGAGGACTGGCAGATTGCATAGGTCCTTCTGAACTTATACACGGGCTTCAGCGGGGGGTCATGGACGGCGAATTCTGATTGGTTGCAGTCGGCGAACTTCAAGCCAAATTTCTGCGGCGAAGCTCGATCCTGACAGATCTTCGCAACCTGGGAATATCATTCATTCCAGCGTTCCCATTGGCCTGCCGCTGCGTGATGTCATGCCGGCTGACATCATCGGTAGTTTGGCTGCTATTGGGCTGAGGATGAATGATGTCATTATCTACTCTTTCCACACTGGACCACAAACACGGTCGAATTGCAAATATACATGAGCAAAGATATAAGCATCAGGTAAACTAGAGAGAATCGTATCCAAACGGTATGAAGCGAAAGCTGAATAAGTTAAAAGAAAAAAAAAAAGCTTTCAAAAGAAAAACTTTTCATGGGAATCTTACAACTTCATGAATTTCATAATTGGATTTTCCCTCATGCCCAACTTTTATTTAGATAAAGTAAAAGATCCAGTTCTGAATAAATTCATATATCTCTAAAGTTCTGTTCGTTTCTTCACATCATCTTTTATTTATATTTCAGCCTGCTGTTCATAGTAGAAATGTGCATGTATTGCTTGATATTTATGTGATTACGTACTCAAATACATACAGATAATATATATATATATATATATATATATATATATATATATATATATATTTATATATATATATATATTTTACACAGGGTGTTTTGAAATTAGAGGGCGCCCACCCCCTCTACAGCATAAACTAAAATTGATATGGACAAAAACAAAAGTAATTCAGAACAGGTATTTATTTAAGTTTCTCTCTGAGTATCTAATATTTTGTGTGGCCTCCATCTGCCTGTACCACAGCCTGGATTCTTGAGGGGTATGATTTCAGCAAATAGCAGAAAAGCTGAGACTCAAACTCCATTTCCCTGAGCACTTCGGTCACCTCTCTTTGCAGGTCGTCGAGGCTTGGTATACCATCATAGTTCACTGTGTGCGATTCAACACGATCCTTCAAGATACTACCAATGTTGTCACACACATTAAGGTCAGGGGAACTACCTGGGTATTCACTTGACGAGAAGAAATCGATACCACTGTTTTGAAGCAGCTCCTGTGTCTGAAATCTTGAAACATGGTGCCTTCTCATGCAAAAATGTGACTTCTTCAACAGATAACACACTTTCAGGATCTTTGAGGAAAGGAAATACTCCATCAGTAAGCACAGTTTCTCTGAAGTATTCGCCATTCCATGACTGTCCTTTTTCTTTGATGATCCACATTAACTGTTTGGCTGTGAAACAGAGAAAAATTCCCAAACATTCAGGAAATTTCAAAACTTGGCAACAGCGCACGTCATTGCTTATATCATCCAACTTTGCAGCCCAAATGATATCATTTTTATGATTTGGCTTCCTGACTGTGTAAATGAAGAATTCATCTGATGCGGCAACATGGAGAAAGTCAGCTTCATTCCAGTCTTTAAGAAATGAACCACAAAACCATGCACGGTCTTCTCTCTGTTGCTGAGTGATGTTGGGCTTGCTGATAACATGAAACGGCTTGATACCAGATTTTTTCAACTCACGATATACAGCACTATAACTGCTCTTCTTTCCCCTTTTTGTTTCTAGTTCAAGCACCAATTTACGTAAAGACTATGATGTCTTTTGACTCCTGAGAAAGGACTTCAGGCCTTCCAAGATTCTCACTCTTTTCGCGATGACAGTCATATGGATTTTTGTTCCAGTTTCTTTTAACAAAGGATTCATCCCTGGCGCCTCTCTGAAGATTATAGCCCGGATTCGGTCAATCCATCTAATTTCCTCCGAGTCGTTCGCCATGGCTGTATCTAACTCCATCACTCAGTCTGATAATACAAGAAATGTAAAATGAAAAATATCTTAATAGAAACTTAAAATAATGTACTTGGAGATAGGCTGTAGCAGAAAACTATATAACTTCCCATTTCTTCTGTGGAGGGGGGGGGCTCTAATTTCGAAACACCCAGTATATATATATATATATATATATATATATATATATATATATATATATATATATATATATATATATATATATACACACACACACACACACACAAACACACACACACACACATTGCCACCTACAGACAAGACTGCACGAGAAAGGGACTGATTCCTTTTAAAAGAATGAAAACATGATTTGAAAAAAATAGAAGTCACATAAGTTGCTGCCGCGACTCATAAGAAGATGACTTAGAAAAACTTAACACTCTGAAAGACATAATCTATATACCACTAAGTGGTATATAGAGAGCTGGATTTCAATCTCCTTAAAAGAGCAGGTGCAACGTAAAGGCACCCGGAATAAAGAGATGAGGAGGAAAGTTTGTCTCAGAGGAAGCATCGTTCCAGGTAGACTCATCCCTTTCAGACATGATTAAGGCAGCCTCCAAACTAGCTTTGAAGGGAATGGCAAGAGAGGGAAGATAAGTGGAGAGTCTAATCACATGCGTAAGAGTGGCATGAGCGAGACAGGCTTAGAAACACTTATGTGATTAAAATGGTATAAAGGAGACGGGAGAGAAGCCGAGCCTCTGACACTTCCCCATATCCCCCGCCTGAAGAGAAAACGAATAACCCTGAGAGAACGACAACATCGAGAACATTTATCACAATACACTCTTTATTTCACCTCACCTCACGAACACTCGCACATACATATATCATGTACAGTATATATTGATGGCATTGACACGTTCGCTGTGCCACTGGTCCGACAACCGAACTTAAGTCAATTTCGATTCTGGTTAGTAGTAGGACGGGTGGCCAACAGGAAAGACCAAAAGCCATCGGAGCATACACCTCAGAAACATCATTAGAGTGAGATTTGGTGCTCGCAACCCCATCTCTAAAGGATTTGCAAGAAACACAGGGCAAACATCTTGATCCACCCTCTCGAAGGAGAGAAATTAGTTAGGGTATACTCGCACGCCTGTTCAAATTCATGCAAACAAACATACACACACACACACACACACACACTCATAGATATATATATATAGATATACGTATGTATATATGTATGTATGTATTACAGGGGGACATTCATTGCGTACTGTCCGTTACTCAGCAAGAGACAAAAAAGAAATGAACTTACAAAAGTAAAAGTCAGCCGAAAAATACAAGTGTCTGCATTTTTATGGAATTTGAGCACAGGCGCAAGAGAACCTTCGTTATTCCACTATCGTCACAGAAAGTTCTAATAATTTCCTACACTGAACATTCCCTAACAGGAACGTTATTTTGGAGAACTATCTTTTTAAAGGAAGGAGAGAGAGAGAGAGAGAGAGAGAGAGAGAGAGAGAGAGAGAGAGAGAGAGAGAGAGAGAGATGCCGAAAGCAATTACGAATCTCATTTGCTCCATTACGCTCATTAACTTCTTTTGGGCTAAGCCCAAGCAAGGTGTAAGCATGGTGTCCTCTGGTGCACCGTCGATACGCTTGTTGCACGGTCTTTACTGGTGAAGATACGAATAAAAACATTGAAATATAAAGCTATTCGTTTAGATTTGTATAAAGGGAGATGCTTTACGTAAAACTGTTTGGACTAAACTTCTTTAGTTAGTTGATATTAATAACACTGCGAATGAAAACGTGTATGACGAAAGTCTCAATGCGCCCAGATGAAGATGATTCTAACTTTTATGATGGTTATTGGCTAATTGTTTCCCATAAGAGTGTGTGGCTCTGGAAAATATATAGTAAATATACATATATTGACGTCACCGCAATGCTAAACACTTAAATGATGAATCAATATAGCTCCTCTTTGCTAATAGCTAATACAAACTCACAGCCGCATATGTATCAACCTTAGAATCGTATCAGCTGAATAATGGTTACCTTATATATATATATATATATATATATATATATATATATATATATATATATATATATATATATATATATATATATATATATATATATTATATATATATGCCCGACACCTTGTAGCTTGCGGGACCATTTTTTCACATAGATGGGTGATACATTCAATTTAATTCTGTAATAATTATCTTTTTTTTTTTTTTAGCTGTCTCGCTAGTTCTCTTATCCTCAAATAATCCCAATAATATAATGTTTTGATTAATTTGCGTTCTGTATTTTTTATTTTTTGTTGGTTTCATAGCATTCATCTTCCTCAAGTTACCATAATCACCTTAACGTGATCCAAGAGGATCTTATATTATTCTTTCCTTCGTTTTGCATCATTAATACTTGGCGTAAGGCTTCAGTCCCTTGTTTCATTCCACAGGACCCCTAACCAAAAGGGTCAGTGAACGGAAAAGAGGTCAGGTAAAGAAGGCAAAATATGAAATCTACTTCAGAAAATACACCTGCCATGGAGACATTTATAACTAAAAGAGGAGAGAGATCAAAACAAGAGGGGAAATATTCAATGATCTCCCCTCACATCAAAATAATGGAATGCACTTCTTCTTTTGCCTCCACGTCGGTTCTTTCATATTTTTGCTATCCTTATGTTTTAAATTTGAAGGGACACGCAGTTTCTTGTCATGTCATTTCCCATTAAAAATAAAAAGACCAAGTCCTACCATTAATGCCTCACGCAATGTTCTGCTTCATACGGAGGAAATGACAAACACAAAGCAACTGCACCCCAGAGGTGCAGTTGCAATCTGAAAGACGGGCTACGGTAGATGTAAAAAATTTGTCAAGAAAAACCGTCCTCATCGTAAACTTAGCAAGCACTTGTTTTGTATTAAAAAACAACATAATGCCCTTAAGTGAAATATCATTAAAAAAAAAAACTCAACTTTCATAACAGAATATCGGTCAAGTCTTTGCTTTTGCAAATTTATGTTCTTCACACACACTGACTTTTACGAGTAAAGTCCTTTTAATTTCAAAATATTCGATCACACTGTAGATTTTATGTACCTTCTACAACTCTTTGACGACAACCTGAATTCCTCCGGGAATTCAGAATGTCAAAATTCCAGCAGCCTATCTTACGAACAAACCAGATGATACTTGTAGCTAATTTCAAAGATATTGTTCCATCTCTTTCAATAAACTCATACTTTGTTTTAAATTTACGTTTCAAGAAGTAACGCAGCTGACCTCTTGTGTCTTGCCGCTGCAAAAGTGAGGACATTCCATCTTACAACCGGAGCCCTTTTGTGTCTCTTACCGCACCACAACAGCGTAAAATGTAAACAGTCCTTTTGCTCTTGTTTAAAATGATTGTTCATATGAACTAAAATGGGACTTACTGACAGGTTGACTGTTGACTTCATGTACTGTGTGAAAAGAACTAAGAATAACTTTCGCTTTCCTTTTCCGTTTTGTAACAACTGTTATTTGCTATTCGGACATAAAGTTTGAACGGCCATGCAGGAAACTAATAAGAACAAATAAGCGTATCTCTGAAGGCTTTTCATATCATTTTCATATGTTCGAAGAGTGAGAGTCCTTACGGCGGCGCACAAACAAGTCTTCACACAACAGAATGAAGTTATGGTGAGACGTCGTGCATATTAATTAGTGCTGAGCATTTACATAATCACAAAACCGATGAACTGGAAATAGAATGCTTGCAACTGCAGGTGAATGCCAATAGGAAATCTACAAAAGCCCCTACCTACGGATCAATATTCACGAAGAAGGAGCTTGCCAAAGCGAATAAATCCTCGTCGCACTAAAATGACGTAAACAGTGTGAGGAAAGCCACTTGGCGTCAAAGACAAGAAAAGTCTGTCACGAAGCCAAAATCAGGCTTGGAAGTGTATGGTACATTATGAGAAATGAATAATAAAAAAAATTAAACAAAAGGTGTTGATAATGGAATTGCAGTTAACTTTTGAACCAAACTAGAATGTCTGAATTGGTGGAAGAATTATCCATGGACGGCAATTTTAAATGCTGCGCAAAAATTTTTGCTCACTTATATACAATATATGGATATAAGAATGGAAATCATGTTCCATTAGTTTACGTTATTTTGCCTGAAAAACTTACTGACTGTATAGGTGCTCATTTTCCAATTTGATTTGTGGGTGCAATGAGGATTTAACATATTTATCTACTTCAGAAATACATGTTGTTTTTGAAGAAACTGTTCTGAAATTACTTGAAAACAAAGTTCCATCAAAGTGAAAATCGCTTCTACCTAGGGCAATCTTGGTGGCGCAGAATCAAAGCTCACGACAGAAGAACAATTATAAATCCAAGACAGCAAAATTGGTAAATGACTAGTAATGATTGTCGTTTTGACGTCAGGGAAGTCACGTTCAACGAATGCAAGTCCGCGGATAATCTTACAATTTGGCAGAACCTACCTCTGATGCACGTCACATACTCAAATGGTCAGGAAGAACTTTATAGAAATGAAAACGAAAAAATTAACCTATAACTATTCACCATCCTCCTGTCTACGGTTTCTTAGAGTCGATGCTACAAATGTAGTCTGTTACATACTTAGAAATGTGATATATTTCAGATGTTGCTCAACAATCCAGAAGGGAGAGAGAAAAACTCCAGTATTTGTTAGGTATATTGGAAAGATACCAGTCTGGGCACATACCAAGTGAACACTATGTATCAACCAAAGGCAGTTAAGTAGTGACGGTTTTTCTCTGCTAACGATTCTAAATCTGGGGTTTTCACAGCAGAGTATAATAATCTAAAAAGGTATACTTTTATTGTGAAATAGTCAACTGCCCTCTAGAAAAATATGACGTATTTTTTAAATTTACAAAAACATACAGCAATCAGTTCACCAAGTGAATAATGCGGGCCTCATAAAACAAGTTTCTACTGGTATTTAAAACGTATTTGATATGTCCAGATTTCATATTTATCATAGTATTGGTATAAAACACGTTTTTATCAGTTAACAGCTTGGAGTTGTTAAAGATTCTATTTACTGTACAATGAGTTTCAAGGTTTGATGAAATGTTTACTTATGAAACTCTGCAACTTTCGTTACAGGCTTCACAAGCAGCGGTGCCTTTGATTATGTATCATTTATACGGGTGATATTTGCACTTCTACTGTGTGGCCAAGAGTGACAAAAAGCAGTCTTCACCTAAGAAGAGGAAGTGGTATATGCGGACATTTAGAGGAGAATGTTTAAATGATCCAGAGTTTAAAGATTGGCCGAAACAGGACAAGGACAATAAGGAAGCCAGTTATTGTACTTGCTGCAAGATCACTTTCAAGAATGCAAACAAGTCCTTGTTTATCAAACACAAAAATACTGAAAAAATACAAGAAATCCTTTGACATTGCGAAAGGTACTATTGATATGAAACGTTTTTGGTGAAAGTGAACAGATGGCTAAAAGTGAGCAAATCATTGCCGGTTATTCTGCTGACCACAATTTACCACTTCCTAATGCTGGTCACTTTGTGGCACTCTGCAAAAGAACATTTCCTGAGAGCAAAATTGCTAAAAATTATCAATGAAAAGAACGAAACTTACATATGTCATTCAAGGCGGCATAGCTTTTCATTAAAAAAGTTAATCGCAGAAATTTTTACGACGCAAACACATTTAATAATCCTAGATGAAATTACTAGTGACTCAAGATTTGGCCATTGTAGTAAGAAACTTTGATGTATTGCTAGACACACTGTTGTAGTTGAATATGGTACAGCTTAAGGCATCTACAATGTTGTCAAAGTTTACTTACTGAAAAAAAAAAATCTTATGAATAACATACCTGAATTTGGTGCTGATTATTGTTCCTTAATGATGGACACTAAGAGTGGCTTCAAAGCGCTGCTGAAAAATTAAGTCCTCTCAGTTTTTGTTGTGGGATGTATTTGCCATCCCTTTTCTTTATGTGCAAGCCATGCTGTTGGCGAACATCTTGTTTTAGTCGTAGTAGCAAGCATCAGCAGGACTTCACACTGATTCAAAATGCTGTGAGTGATTCAGCATAAAATACCAAAGGTGGCACAGACAAGGGGGCTCTCTCGGAAAAATGTTATAAGTCTGATTTTGGAACAATATGATGCCTTATTATTGTACTTCCATAGCAAATAAAAAACTGGTAAAACTGATGGAGCTGGAAAAGCTTATGAAGTATTACGGGATCAAGGAACAAAGCTCATGTTTCTTTTCCTGCTGCAATATGTTCTGCAAAAGGTAATACCCTTAATGTTGAATTTCAGTAACAACACTTCCGCTTACATGTACAATATTTCATGGTATCACGTGAGTACCGGAACCTTTCGAGTTTTTTCATAAAAGATGAACTGACTGAAAGCATCGGTCTTTCAGAAATAGCCCCAAATAACAAAAATATCTAGCCCGGGCGAAGAGCAATGTCTCGGTTAAGCAGAAAACTTCTTGGCGGTGAAAATTATTTGCAGCGATTTAAAGCCGACTCTCTTAGGCTTCTTGCAGAACTGCGAGCAGATACGGAAAAGATTTCCTCTAACAGCAGATGGAGTGATTGCTAAATTAACAATATTAGACCCAAGTTTAGCAAGTGATCCAAGCCAGTCTCCAAACTCAGTTATTCCCTTGGTACATTATTTTCCCGCTTTGGTGCCAGAATCCAAGCTGAATGATCTCGATGATGAGTGGAGAGGTTTTCGTATATCAGGAGGCAAGTTACCAAATCTGTCAGCAAACATCCCAGAATACTGGTACATGTTAAGTACTATAATAGACGGTTTGGTAATCCAAATTACTCCATATTATCAGAATTCATGACAAATTTGACAATTCTACCACATTCCTCTGAACGAACATTTTCACTGATGAACTGTTTTAACATACAAACAAGCAAACAAACAAACAAACAAACTCATTGAAAACCGAGACTGCAGCGAGCAGGCTTCTTGCTAAACAGTCAGTTGAAAGAAATGATCTGCACTGTAGTGTAGTACATTTGGGGAAGAGTTGATCAATGATTTAGAAAGTGGAAATCTTAGTAGCAGATACTCACAGAGGACTGAATTCCCAAAACAGAAAAGAAGGCATTAAACTTCTAAAGGAATACGACGAGGATGAACATTTTGTCTCATTTCAAGAATATATCGTAAGTAAATATCTAATTCTGCATATTTACATAAATTTGTATAATCTGGGGTTTTCAGTTCAATCGGGGGATTCTTTATTTTTAAAAGTCAGATTTGGGGGAAAATGTTGGTCTCGTATTGGCAGCCCTGGTAAGTACACAGAATGTTTATCTAATATGGATTTGTTATTTATGTGCTGCTCTATATACCTTGACTTTTTACGAGAAATTTGATACAGAGAAATAAAAACGGAAATGTTGAATTTTTCTATATCCCAAATACTGTACCAATAAAAGGCGCAACTGACCATTCCATTGTGAAACAATGGAAAGATTGTCGAGGCGGAAAAGCCGGCAAGATTTAAGTGCAAAAACGGCTTTTTTTAGGAAGATGTCTACTCGCAAAGAGGCGTAAAAGAGCAAAGGGGAAAATATCTGCCTTGTAATTCATTTGTTTCTATATATAACGATAAATACTAGAATAGGAATTGAGACTAGGGATTTACCTTTCAGAAAAGTGGGTGTTTTGAAAGCATCAAAAACAAAAATGGCTCGAACCCTTGAAAAGTAAGTCGTGATTTTTCACAATCTATACGAGAAGCACTTATGAGAAAATCTTATCACTATGACCAAAGGACGATGCTCAATATTCTCCCAAAATAAGAAAATCCGACGGGGGATGAGTTAGTAGGATTTTAGGAAGGAATCTATCACATAAATCCGGAAGAAGAGGAACAACGGAATCAGCAGAAAACCCGAATATGCGAATGTCTGATGGAGACCATAACCACAGCAATGATAATCTCTAAGTGATAAAACGCAATGTTCATCCATATATTTTTTACTGTGCGTAACGAGTCTAAACCCCACGGTTAGATTTGCAGTTGCCCAGTCCAGTGCTAGCCTCTCCCACTACTGGGCTATATTCAAATATGCAGAATGAAGGTGCCATGAGCCAAACTTTGCGGGGCGGGGGTTGCCAAAGCCCCTGAAGTCAGGAAATGCCGTCTCGGCCATTTTCTTTATATTGCCATCGTTTTTGTCGTTAAGGAATAGTTGCAGTGATGATACTGATGACGTTGAAGATTCACCATTGTCACAATCATCAACGACGTCATTAAAGTGACTAAAAAGCAGCATTCAACATTAAATAGCTATTTAGTTATTTTTATCTTTTTTTCAGGTATGGCAATATGAACACCGAAGAAAATAATAAATGAATGGACTACTTGGTATGGAGCTTTAGATGTGAGTATTTAACGATTAAGAATCATTAGTTGTATATGTCTATGTATATATGTATGAAAACATATATATATATATATATATATATATATATATATATATATATATATATATATATATATATATATATATATATATATATGTATATGTACGTTTAGAACGTGTTGATTTAGAAAAGTCCAGGATTACAACATCCGTGCAAGAATATGTTACCAGTTTATTTCTCTTTGCGTTAAAACGGAAATTTTATGACTCCACATATAAAATAAGTACATTCACATATACAGTATGTATAATATATATATATATATATATATATAATATATATATATATATATATATATATATATATATATATATATATATATATATATATATATATATATATATATATATATACACACATATACTGTATATAGGTATAATATATATACATATATATAATATATATATATATACATATACATATTCACAAACATGCAGGAAGAAGAACCATGAGTAAGAATAATTAATTTCATCCTTCCAGCGGTGAGGAAAAATGCCAAAACGACATTCGACATACGGACATTCAATCAGCTTTACGGATTACTTTTATAAAATGTTACATGCAATGGACACAAGCTCAATCACAATTTCCATTTACTGTCTTTTTTGTTTACCAAATACTGAATGAAATGAAAGTTGCCGTCGCGCCTCTTGGAAAATATCTCATGCATCAGACAACGTTGCAGCTTTACTTCCACGTGGATGCAACTCTTTCATGCCAGCAGCTCTGGGATATATTTCGTGTGAGCAAGGCCTCGTCCCTCTATGAAAAGACTAGGCTGGATCATGCAAGAAAACCCTATCAAAAAAGGAGTAACACAGACACAAAGACAGGCAGAGAGAGAGAGAGAGAGAGAGAGAGAGAGAGAGAGAGAGAGAGAGAGAGACATACTGTATATAATATATATATGTATGTGTATATATATACACACATATATACAATGTGTTGGTACCTGTTTGCTTGTATGCAATACTACAGTGTTACAAACACATCCTCATACTCATAATACTATGCCTGTACAGTACATGCGCACGAGTGTACATTCCTCTAGTGAAGATTAAAATGTTATTCAAATAGGCACAAACTTTACTTATTTTTCAGTTTTGTATATTCGAATTTTATTGAAATGAGAAACTTGAATACGAAAAAACTAAATTGGCGACGTTTCTTTCAGCCCACCCAGTCACCCAAAAACACGCCTACATGTACACACATACACATGCACGCAACAAGAGCCTCCAACAGTCCGTGCGCTGAGCAGCCTCGTCCCGAACACCAACTTTAAAGTTGGTGGTCGGGCTCTGCATAGCAAAATAATCCTTCCACAGGTGTGTTATACAGGTACAAAAGCGATATTCACTTTCGACCTAATGACATGAATACAAAAAGACGACATTTCCTCCATAGACGCTCTTCTGGATTTGTCTGGTTGGCTAAAACATACGCCTGTGTGTGTGTGTGTGTGTGTGAGGGGTATGGAATGTAATGGGCTAGAAAAGGTTTGGTGTGACAGTCGGGTGGGCTTCAAGGTAATGGGAAGACGAATAAAAGTGCGATAAGCAGAAAAATGGCATCCACTACGCGTTTTTCTGTATTCCGTGAGAAAAATACATTCTAAGCGACGAAACTAAAGTAGGTGTGCAAACATCGAAATGAGCATTGTCAGTTAAGTTTTCGTTAGCAATTACTTTATATACATATACATACACACGCACACAAACACACACACACATATATATATAATATAAATATATATATATATATATATATATATATATATATATATATATATATATATATATATATATATATATATATATATATATATATATATTTGTGCATATAGTGTCTGGTGTTTCTTGGTAGTCGCCCCTGAAATTACAGACCAGACCCAACGTTGCTTACGATTTTTAACTGTTACCACTGCTACCTCATGAAGTAAAAACAGAGCACTTAGGAAAGAAAAATAATTCACCAGATGACCGATTACCCTCTTCTTTTAAGGTCACCGGCAATTATCTTCCAGTTCCTGAAGTTCAGAAAATCAAAACCGTAGTATCCTCAATGTTCGAGTTTAGCGAAAGTTACAAAGTGGCTGTTTGAAGAATAGTTACAAGATGAAAGGACCATATATATGCAAAACAAACCCAAGATGGAATATGGAAAATAACAATAAATTAACAGAGAAAAGAATGAGACCCTGTGAATAGTTCAGCAAGAGTTTTTGGTAGAGAAAAAACTGTTATGGAGGGAAATGAAAACAGAAGATAACCGAGAATCTAATTATTATAACAGCCGCAACATCGCTTTTATACCTTTAAAAGTGAGTGGAAGGGGGATTAACAGAACGCATGAATTGGGCTTTAAACTCATCTTTAAAGTAGCGCAAAATGACAGGAACATCAATAAAAGAAATAGACTGAACCTGTGGAGATGAATTACCTGTGTACAATATGAGAAGGTCAGAAAGCGTGACAAATGTAAAGATACAAAATATATTTCGTTCATACACATGTCAAAGATAGGGCAGAGTGGCTTGACTTAGTTATATGATGTAAACAGAATGCTAGAGTGGGCTGATGGCAGCGTACATAATTCTGAAGCGTAGCAGGCCAGTAGGTAAAATGAAACAGTTCTGAGTTGAAGCATCAAAAATTTACTACGAGCAGCAAGTGTAAGAATACAGAGAAGGGAGATCTTCATGAATTCAGTGTGCCGTTAATGAGATTTCTGCGCATCTGTCTAGAGTAAATTATGTGGAAGTGCTAGATGGGTAGTTGACTGTCCATTCCACAACTGGAGTATGAATGTGACAGTCATACAGTCTATCTTCTCTGTGGAAACCAGTTTAGACAGAATGACTTAAATTTTATACATACATATATATATATATATATATATATATATATATATATATATATATATATATATATATATATATATATATATATATATATACGTATATATATATATGTATATATGTATGTATATATATTTCTCGATTTCTTTATTAATGTTTGGGATATGCTTTTCATATTATGTGTATGTACATATATGTGTATATATATATATATATATATATATATATATATATATATATATATATATATATATATATATATATATATAATGTATATATATACATATATATGTATGTATGTATGACTAAAATCCTATATCACGTAAGTGTCTTCTACTACCTGAAATTTTGTTGTTGAAAATTTTCTTAATCTAGAAATGTCAGATGAGAGCTAGATTAAATTTATCAGGCAAATAAAAATGGAGGAACTTGTATCAAATACCATACAATGGAATAGGAATCAATGTAGCAGAGTCCCAGCAACGCACAATACGGCATCCGATGCCCGAAAAGGGTACGCGTCAGAGAACGTCAAGATAAATGACGTTTTGGGACGCGTCGTTTCGGGACCCGGTGGACGGTTGATATCTGGTAAATGAAGCAAACAAATTAGCTATTCAGATTTTGGCTGACGTGCCCCCTGGTGGGTGGGAGAGGGAGAAAGGAAATATTCTAAGGTTGCCTAATTAGATTTATGACGAAGCCTTTGATTGGCTGATCGCAGCTCGGATACTGAACACCTAATTAGGACTTGCGCCCGTTTTTTTTTTTTTTTCTACGCGGTTCATTGTTACTGCAATCTCCATAAGGTTAGTTTCGGAAGCTCGGGTTAATGTCGCTTGGCAAAAATCCCTAATTCTTATTTTTCCTAAGAGACGACATGAATCCCAACCAACGAAAATTGCGATGCATGCTCTGTTTCATTAAATTCCCAAACATGAGAAGGAAAGCATCAACATTAAGGGTGAACTTGCTATCTCGAAAAGTGCTCTCCCGTTTCTTGAATTTCCATTCACGAGTTAACCTCTTTCTTGACATGATTTATTCCGAAATGCCGGCGGACGTTCAGCTCAATAAAGGGCGAGGAATAAAGCGGTGGATAAATCTTACGGGACTTGGGATGCAAGCAAATATGATTTGGAGAGAGAGAGAGAGAGAGAGAGAGAGAGAGAGAGAGAGAGAGAGAGAGAGAGAGAGAGAGAGAGAAGCGAAACATGTACCCTACAAATATATATACTGACTAAATTTTTCATGTTTGCCTCTCCTTGAGTAATCAAGCACACGGGTTTATCATTTTCTTTGTGGCTCAATAATCAGCTTACATGTATACTATGCATACTGATATAAAGTTTCCATGGAAGCCTGGTGATGACTGATCGTAATGAAGGCGAGCACCCATACAGTAGGATTTGGAAACAGAACTTTTTCTTTTCCTACTTATTAGCATTTACTGCCGTCAGTAAACACTGACTTCATATCTAACATGAGCAGTTACTTCTGGATCAGGGATTCACATTGATAAAAGTTTCAGAGCCCTTCAAAACCAAATTAATATTCTTTCCATTCTTTCGCTGAAGAAAGGGACAGGCTTACAGTGACAGCGCGGCTTCCAGGCGCATAAGGTCGTTTTCGTACATTTTCATGTCCCTTACTGACCTACATCATTTACAGGTGGCACCCCAAAAAAGTATAATTCTTTGAATTGAATGCCAGCGTGCCAAAATGACCAATTTTCTTGCATTTCTTTTGAAGTTTCTGAATGGTGTCATGATTTATACATTTGGTAAGGTACTCTTATGATATTTCATCGGAAGATACTTCTCTTTGTTATTAATTCTATGTTAAAAAAACATGTCATATTAAATAATATTAATACTACATACAATAAACACGGTAATAATTGAAAAAACCTTCATGAAAAACCTGACTAACAAATCAAAAGTTGTAAATACTGGCAATATACAGGTACACGTTAATGAGCTAAACAAACGTGGATAATTAGTCAAGGTCATATTCAAGATTACTGGGACGCTGTGAGTAATGCACGCCCTGAAAATCATCTAAACTACTAATTTATCTGATTCATTTAATAGAAATAGGTAGGCGAGTGAACAAATGCACATATACATTAGATCGCGCACAGACTGCGCATGAGGTATTTTATAAGGATAAATACACAACTATACACACATATATATATATACACATATATATGTGTGTGTGCGTGTGTGAGCGTTTGTGTGTGTGTATGCATGTATGTTGTGCTTATATTCTAAATAACGTCATATACACACAGTAGACATTCGACATTTACTGGTAGAAATATCCATGCATACACTAATCAATTTCTAAAGAATTGCTTCATTAAGACTGGCAGCCTCAAATATAGGAGTTATTTGAGAGAGCCGAGAAATCAAAAAGGAAAGACGTTATGGTAAAGAAAAGAAGAAGCTCAAATCGCGGAACTGATCGCATCACGAGAGAATCAAACGAACACTCACAATGTTATTAAAAGCTGCATAATTACCTCGCAGGTTTAATCATGACAATTGGTTGATTGCTTCATCGCTGCGCTGATAAATGAGATCATAAAGAGATCAGCAATAAAACCATATTGGAACTCGACAATGGTGCCAAAAGCGCCATCATCATCCATTGGATCATCACAAGAAATGCTGCAATGGCAATCGACCGTCAATGTAAAGCCACAACGAGAGATAAAAACCTCGCTTCATCAAAACAATAACGGTGCTTCTGATAATGGTTAATGATAATGATAATGATAATGATGGAAATAATAAATGTGCTGAATACACAAGGATAAAAAGAACAATACGGCACTAATATTCAATGGGAAAAGCAATATATTTCTTCAAGATATACTAAATAGTCCTGACCCTCTCGACTTCGTAACCTAACCTGAACAAATCACCTTGCCTGATGGCGACATGACCCACATACTTCTTACCTTATGATGTCACACAGACACGCACCAATTACCCCTGACAAATAAATCTTCTGTCGATCAAAAATAATGGAAAATATGATACTGAATTCACAACATATAAGCAAGAGAGAGAGAGAGAGAGAGAGAGAGAGAGAGAGAGAGAGAGAGAGAGAGAGAGAGAGAGAGAGAGAGAGAGAGAGAGAGAGAATCTGCGAATTTGCTCATCAAAATTTGTAACACACACACACACACACACATATATATATATATATATATATATATATATATATATATATATATATATATATATATATACACACACACACATACACACACGCAATGAGCTCACTAAAACGTCGAATATGTAAAATTAATTCATGTCAACAATATACCCGTGTGAAACTTTTGTTCCATACAGATTATTCTAGACTTTGAAGGGGACGTTTTGTAAGAAGTACAAGAAATACAGAAGTCATCATAATTTGGCTAACTGCACTAAAATCAGTATGGCGGGCCTACCGAGTAAATGCCCATATGAATGGTGTAACTGCCAGTTGTGAATGAAGAAAATTTACTTTAGCTCAGAGTGTACAAATCCTGAATAATTTGATAGGAAAGTACAGAAAATGATCTGAAATGAAGCGTGACTGATAACAGGAGTAGAAACCTATCTATACTGAAATATACAAAATTAATTAACAAACTGAAAAAATGGGTGTATACTGAAAATTTCAGTATACAAACTGATCGCACAATGTATTATGTGTAATGGCAATGACTGCTAATAACCCTGGCGATCTACTTTCTAAGTTTGAAAGAAATAATTTTTCCTTAACATTAACAATAAAATAAGAAAAATAACTTTTATTTATTTATGTTTTTTTTTCAGAGTAGTTCGCTTTTGCAAATTGTATACGCATAGGTCTTGACATTCTACACATTAAATTTGGGATATCAGAACAACAGATATTGAGGATAAAATTTTGATGCAAACAGGCACAGACGAAGCAGATACTCTCACGAGAAATCGACACATGAAGAATAGAAAGAGAGAAAAGACTTATCAGACGTAACCGAACACAAGAGGAGATTTTTCGGTTTAAAGAGCGATGGAACGTTACGAGGGATGGCAGATTCCAGCCTCCAGGTCCTCCAACATTCCTGTGGAATCGTTTTGCTTTTTTCCCCTAGATGCGTTTACTTGAGAGGGCACATTTTGTCTTCTCTGGTGACTTTCATACTTTGATATTAATGAGGGCTATTACATATTAGCAAGAACAGAACGTAAAAACATAAACTTTCTGTCTTCCACATCACCTTCTGGCATGCTTTACTTTCCTGTGAACTGCCCGAAACGTTTGCTTTTCGTTTCTTTTCCACAGCCTTCAGGTATCTCAACACCTGCCGCCACATCTTATCGACAAAATATCATAACATAACCGTATCAGGTTTTCCCCTGAAAAGCAGAAAAAGAAACAAAAACTTCGGACGCACAGGGGAACTTGAGGCCAAGAGCGAGGGTAATAATGTGATATTTCCGCATTTTATTGGGAAAATATAAACCAACCAGGTATAGGACAGCCACTAAAATTTAACAATAAGAATCTTGGCCAGGAGACTGAAGATGAGTAAGTAAAACGATTGTGTATACATACATACATATATATATATATATATATATATATATATATATATATATATATATATATATATATATACACACACACATACATACATACATCCATCCATATATATATGTATGTAATATATATATATATATATATATATATATATATATATATATATATATATATATATTTGTGTGTATAATGTCGATCAAAAAGGAAGATGAGTGAGTTTGACGAAAACCAGCAATGCAAAATTAAATTGACGCTATTTTGTATGTCAAGTGGAACCTGATCTCATACACATGCAACCAGATAATTATTATAAATCTCAATAGCACAAGGTAATATATGCACACATAAAATTACCAGACTTTTTCTGTCCGCCTCCAGATCTTAAAAACTACTGAAGCTAGAGGGCTACAAATTGGTACGTTGATCATCCACCCTCCAAACATCAAACATACCAAATTGCAGCCCTCTAGCCTTAAAGTATTTTTTTTTTTTATTTAAGGTTAAAGTTAGCCATGATCGTGCGCCTGGCGCCGCAATAACACAGGCCACCACGGCCGGCAGAGAGTTTTGTGGGTCGGTAAAGAAAACCCGACTGCGCCGAAGAAACTTCGGCGCATTTTTTACTTGTTTATTATTATTGTTACAGTTAGTTGACGACGTCAGTCATTGGAGAGTTGTTCTGAAGACGTATTAAAATTCTGATTTTTAAATATTCCAACCCGCTAACATTTGAAATCCCTTATTTCGTCTTCTACACTATTATTAGAGATATGCTTATGACATACCGACGAAAAATTAACGGAAATGATCTGATTGCTGACTTAATGAAAACACGCCCGAATTAAAAGCGCCACAGGCCCTAACGAGCGACAAATGCCTAATCGATGAAACTTTCCCTTCTCTTCTGTCTAGGAGGGTTCTTATTTGTTAACGATATTCACCCATTCATTTCATGCAGACCACAAAAAGTGAATAAAATATAAGAAAAATAATTCCCTGTTTATACAGCCTATGTTAATCCAAGTAACTTTAGAAAGAAATCAATATTATCAATAAGAAATAAATATTCTTTTAAAAGGAATCAGATCTTCAGTCACTTGACTAAGAACTTGCCACATAACAGAAAGGGCTGGTATGAAAACATAAACACAGTCACACTTATAAACGCACACAGACGCAAAAAGACGCACACCCGCACGCGCTCTCCCTTCCCATCATTACAACAGCAGAACCACACATAAATCAGATAAATATTAAAGATACAGTTGACAAAA